>NC_142141.1:48161482-48312998 GCF_024610735.1 Ursus americanus | reverse complement strand
CTTTATATATATTTATACTACTTATGTTTTACATGGTTTTACATGATTTGGTTGTTTTCAAGTTTAACAATTCTAAATATAAATTATGTCAGAAGTATAAAAAGGAAATTACTAGGGGCGCCTGGGTGGCACAGCGGTTAAGCGTCTGCCTTCGGCTCAGGGCGTGATCCCGGCGTTATGGGATCGAGCCCCACATCAGGCTCCTCCGCTATGAGCCTGCTTCTTCCTCTCCCACTCCCCCTGCTTGTGTTCCCTCTCTCGCTGGCTGTCTCTCTGTCGAATAAATAAATAAAATCTTTAAAAAAAAATAAAAAATAAAAAAATAAAATAAAATAAAAAGGAAATTAGTTTTTTTTTTTTTTGTATTCTCTCTTCTCCAACTAGGTTTAAGTGGGACTCATTGAAACTGATAAGCTTCACTTCACTGGTGACCACTAAGTTGACTTATGTGAAGGTGAAACATATATATATATTTTAGTATCTTTAGAGGAACCAGTGATGAGCCTGATACGGAAAGGTTTCTAATTGATTTTTCCTTCAATACCACACTTCCAGGACATATACAATACTTAATATGAGGTGATACATTAGTATGGTTACAGGTCAATTATCAGGTCAAAAATTGTCCCCTACTCTAGAAATTATATCATAATAATATGGGAAGTTATTAGCTAATGACAAGTTTACCTCTTTCTTATTGTACCACAAAGAAGAAAATTATTTAAAAAACTTAAAGACTGTGATTATATTAACCAGATTTTGCTTCATCAAAAATGGCTTCCAAATATTGAGTAGAATGGCATTAGATCCTTGGCAGAGAGATGTCAAATCAAATACACTATATAAAGATATACAGCTCCAAAGAACTATCTGCAGTGGGGTGTAGGTTTGGACATTATTGGATTTTAGTGTCAGGTTGTAAAATCAGTTTTGTGCAATAATCCAGGGAAGAAAATTTAATGCAAGTAGAGATGAATCTCAAGATTAGAATTTTGGTGAACTCTACTTGTACAAGCAGAAACAAGAAAGAAAACTGGAAAAAAAAATTGCTAGAAACTTAGAAGAAAAATAGAATGTGAGGTCAAACAACTCCAAAAAGCAGAAAGCTTCTGGAAAGAAATAGTCAATTTCTAAGGAATAGAGGCATTTGGTAAGTAAAACAGATTTGTATATATCGGATTTGACAATTAGAAAGTAGTAATTGCCAGAGTATTTACAATAGGGTAGGGTTGCTGATATAGGTAGAGAACTAGCAGGCTGAAGGAAATACTTCCTGATGGTCATAATTTTCTCCATGAATTGTGAAGAAGCTCCTTTGCTGAGAATGACAGAGCTTGAGAGGGAGGGAGACTTATGGCAAAGGGTTTGGATTAGTCACGAGGGTCGTGGAAAAGTGACTTGTCAAGGACGTGTCAACCTTTAACCTCCATATGAATTTGGATACTACATTGTATCACAAACAGGTTGCTTGTTTTCACATATCTTATTCCCATTGCTGTCACTGTTTCTTATATCTGTAATGCACTCTCACTTATTTCCAACTATCAAATCTTATCTACAGATAGGTAATTGATTTTCTTCCAAAAACATTTCTGACTGTCCCAAAAAGATGAGATATCAACCTTCCTGTGAACTGTAATAACAATAATCTCTATACCATTTTGGATTCTGTTTATATCCCTGGAAAATTTCAAGTATCAAAATAGAAATATGATTGATTTCTTATCTTCGTATGCTTTTGAAATTGGAAGCAACTATATCTTACTTTTAGAAATGCCTCCCTCCCATCCTAGGATGCAAATGCTATTTTTTTTCCAAAATTCTGTCATTGCTCAGGAATCATCACCCTGGCTAAAATGTAAAAACAAAGATTATCAAAGGGTATTTATTCTCAAACTCCAGGAAGCAAAAGGAGGAAAGATGTGAAAGAAATGCAATGGAGAAAGGGAGAGAAATGTGAATATTATTGAGTACTAGGAATTTTCCATTTTATTTTTAGAACTTTCCTATTTATTCTGATGCTATTTTTGAAAGAAGAAAAGAAAAATACAGCTCAAAACTTGAGAATATTCTCTGTAAACGAATATATATATAAAATATTCCAATGCTCTGATTTAGAAGGACTCCTTCAATTATTTGTGCAAAATTTAAGTAGAGGTTGCAAGAAGGGAACTTAATGGCTTTCTCTTGAATGACTGAATATGTAAGAGAAGTTGAGGTTTAGATTTTGTACCTGAGGAAAAAAACAAAATATTTATCTAATACATTTTTCAAGCTGTAGAATGACTAAAAGTTTTTCAGAAACAGTGATATCTCATAATGTCTATTAAGGTGCCCCTGCTCTACATGGCACTATTTTCTCACTGCTTCTTACAAAATCTTAAGTGAAAGTCACCAATACACAGTCTTCTGCAGTATTATGAGAACTTAAAAGTGACAGAGCTGTAAAGATAGATATGATCATCAGAATATATGCTTCAATCAGGGCCTGCATGGAGCAGGGAGATTACCTGGAAAATGGAATGAATTCTGGAGTCACCGAAAACAAGCAAAGTCACAGTGGCTGAGGCCACGGTCTATCCTATAGAAACACATGAGAGACAGCTGTGGACCGTCAGCTTCAGGCAGCTTTTTCTAAATTCAAAGGCATTCTTGAAAGAAGAAGAGGTAGACTCTGGGTTTTACAAGAGCCAAAGAATGATAAAAAAAAAAAAAAACAGGCCTTCACATGGCTATGTTAATTTTTTTGTAGCTGTTGGAATACATTGCCACAAAATTAGTAGCTTACGACAACATAAATTTCTTATCTTAAACTGACTGTAGTCAGAAATCTGAGTAGTTCTCATGGGTTAATATAAAGGTGTGGGCGAGTATGCATTCCTTTCTGAAGAATCTGTTGTTTTTGTTTTTTTCCAGCTTCTAAAGATTGCTTAACTCCTTGATTCATGGACTGCTTCCTCCTTCCTCAAAGCCAGTGATGTAGTGTCTCTCTGGCCATGCTTTTCCTGTCTTAGATCTTTCTCAGAACAGTGCTGAGAAAGGTTCTCTGCTTTCAAGGAGTCAAGTGGTTACTTTAGGTTCATTTGGACAACCCAGCATAATCTTGATCTCAAGGGCCACAACTTTAATCACATCTGCAAAGTACGTTTTGTCAAACAAGGAAGAAGTCACAAGTTGAGGACATTAGGATATGGACATCTTTCAGGGCCCATTATTCTGCTTACCACAGTGATATATAAAGTGGAGGATTGGATGGGAGAGTTTCCATTATGAGTTGTAAAAACAAGGTTCAGCGTTATTGATCTGAACTTGTAAATTTTTGACAACAATTATATATCCAAATGCTTATGTAAGCTGAGAAAATTTTAAATACTATTCTATTTTTCTGAATTAGAGGGACTTGTGGAATTCATAGTTAATGACAAATAGTTGAATATAGAGAGAAATGATAAATATATAAAACAGCTAAATAATAAATAGTAGCAATTGTTATTAGGAAAAGCTTGATATTTGCCTTTATGGAATCAGAGGTAAAGTAAAAACAGATAGTGAAGATAGAAATATACCATTGCTCTCTGATTTCTAAATACATCAAAGACTCACTGGTTTATACCAGTGTATTTCTCAAATTTCCATTTGTTAAATTTTCTTTGATACCCTCCATGAAAAACTTTCCATGAAAGTAAATCTAGACTATCTTAAGCAGAAGAGAAGTCGTTTTATGTTGTGCTTGTGAAAAAGAATCGAATTTTCCATAGGTATCAGGATCTTTTCTTTCCTGTGTGTTATATTAGAGAAAGTGCGCTTTTCGGCCAAAGAGAACTAAATTGGATTTCCAGCTCTACAATTTCCCAGCTGAGTGAATCCATACAAATTATTTAGCATCTCTGAGATTATTTGCTTACGTTAAAATGGGAATAGTGCCATCAACTTGTGCAATTGTTATAATTAGATACTGTAATTAAGTCTTGATCATAATAGGCTCTCCCCAATACTAGTAAGTATTAATATCATCCCCTTAACCTCAGATTTATCTTTAATCAATCTCTAACATGCTACTCTATCATAGACATAATTATATTCCTAAGCCTTTTGACCATCAAAGTTATAACCTTTTGAATAAACATTAGCACATTTAGAATGAAGTTGTTTTCACCAGTGTTTATTTCTGTCCTACTTTATTAAAAACCAGAATTAATTCACTTTAATTAAATATCGGTCCATCACTATTAGGACTCTGGGCTTATTGCCTAAATTTGAAGGCAGTCTCATGGAGCACCTACTGCTTTGACTTGGATAAAACCAGGCTTTCCTGGGAAGACATGTGCAACTTTCCTGAGAGAATAAAACATGTTTGACAATCTTCTACCTCTCCCTATCTCATAATTTGAAGACTCTGCTTTTTCACAAACTCGTGGCACAGCCATCCATGGTCATGGCATTTGTCCTAGGCAATACATTGCATTTTTCTCCTTTTTCAAAATCAAACTCATTGAAAAATAGAACATATTTCCCACTCCATTTTTTTCTACAGACTCATCTCTTTTTTGGTATTCTTCTTAGAGTTGTTGCTTTCTTTGGAGGTTTTCCTTTCTGCATTTTTAATGTGGATGTTTCCCAGCGCTCTATTTTGGCTGCTCCACTTCTTGCCACTGAATGTAAACAGTACATTGCAGGGAACCCTAGTAGGATTTGCAGAAGAGGGACCAGGACTGGAATTGAAGTTTTGCCATTTACTACTTCACTTTTTAATTCTGCAGGAAAATTTGGGAAGCAGTCCTTATATTCATGTCTCTCTGAGAGTTCATTTCTACTAATTTTGTGGCAATGTATTCCAGCAGCTATAAAAAAAAATTTAATATAGCTACTTGACCATGCAACTCGATTTTAGGTTTGTAAAGTCTAGCCCCAAGTTGGGTGTAGAGATTACTTAAAAATAAAATCTTTAGGGGCACCTGGATGGCTCAGTTGGTTAAGCTCTGCCTTCGGCTCAGGTCATGATCCTGGAGTCCTGGATCGAGCCCAGCATTGAACCCTGCATCGGGCTCTCTGCGCAATGGGAGAGCCTGCTTCTCCCTCTCCCTCTGCCTGCCACTCTGCCTGCTTGTGATCTCTCTCTCTATCAGATAAATAAACAAATAAAATCCAACACATTAAAAATGCAGAAAGGAAAACCTCCAAAGAAAACAACTTTAAGAAGAATACCAAGAAAGAGAGGAGTCTCAAGAAAAAAGTGGAATGGAAAATATGTACTATTTTTCAGTGAGTTTGATTTTGAAAAAGGAGAAAAATGCAATGTATTGCATAGGACAAATACCATGACCATGGATGGCTGTGCCACAAGTTTGCAAAAAAGTAGAGTCTTTAAGTTATGAGATAGGGAGAGGTAGAAGATTAAAATAAAATCTTTAAAAAAATAAAATAAATTGTGATTTTAGAATTTAATAAGAAATTTTTGGAAGATTAAGAGAAATAATGTATGTAAATTCATTAGCAGAGCAAGGCACTCAGACAATAATAAATGCTAATTAGCACCCCAACTCCCGTTCTCTATCCCCAGGCCTGATTTCTGACACATTTGTCAGCCATAACGTGATGTCTCATAGGATTTCAAATTTAACAACTTCATTTCTTCAGCTCTAGCTCTCTCTACTTCCTTCCCTTCTGGATGATATTGGTTACTCTTTAAACATCCCTAATGGTGGGATATTTCAGTGAATGAGAATATAATGAGTTCAGGTAAATGAAAAATTTGAGAGTAATTCTGGAATTTACCCTAAATCTACACCCAGCCATCACTGTAATATTAAAGAGCCTATCTTTTTAAGGAATTGTATACGGAGCCATTATTTTCTAAACTCACTATCACTGCAGTATTTTCATTCAAGCACATATTGTATCTGGCCTCAAAAATTACATGCATTTCTGGTCTTCTAGAGACTCAGTCACATATGTACTAGGGTTGAGAGATTTTTCTAACATATAAATTTTTAAAATATTCACTATCGTAGTTTCACTTATAGCAAAACTACAATAATTGGTTATTACATGTTAGTATGTAAAATATCATAAAAGTATCATATAGTATCATAAAATTTTTTATTATTATTAAAGTATAGTTAAATATGATGTCTTATTAATTTCAGGTGTACAACTTAGTGATTCGACAATTCTTTTTTTTTTTTTTTTTTTTAAAGATTTTATTTATTTATTTGACAGAGATAGAGACAGCCAGCGAGAGAGGGAACACAAGCAGGGGGAGTGGGAGAGGAAGAAGCAGGCTCATAGCAGAGGAGCCTGATGTGGGGCTCGATCCCGTAACGCCGGGATCACGCCCTGAGCCGAAGGCAGGCGCTTAACCGCTGTGCCACCCAGGCGCCCCAGTGATTCAACAATTCTAAACATTACTTGGTGCTTACCACAACAAGTGTGGTTACTGTTACCATACAAAATTATTATGATATTATTGATTATATCCTCATGTTATATTGTTCATTTCTGTGATCTATTTATTTTATAACTGGAATTTTAAAAATATTTTTCACCATTTTTATCTGAAATATGATATAAAGTTATTTTAGAACATTTCATATTAGCATACTACAAAATGCAAGTATGTTTTTTATTCTAAAATGTAATAATGTACAATTTTTAATTCTACAACATAATAGTGTTATAGTATGTAAGAAAATTTAAACTTTTTCCAATTAACATTTGGTTCATACTATTTAATTTACTTTAAATTTTTTAGCAACTTAAAAGCAAGTTTTTTATACTTAATATGTAGACCAAATACAAATTAAAATTGAGATCGTGCTTCAGATAGATAGCTTAGAAAAATAGATTATAAAAACTGCTTTTCTAAACAGAAGTTGAAAATTGCAGTTGTCACTTAAAAACCAGTATCTTTATTAAAATATCAAAATAAGAGAGGAATGAAAAGACTATTCCCTGAAAGCATGGTTCCTACAAACAGCATCTGAAAATAATTATAATTGAATGTCAATTATCCCAATAAATGAAAGTTAAATGTTTTCTATTTCATTATACTCCTCTTATGAACATGTTTTAAGCACTAAAGGAAGCAATTTACTGCATATGACTTTTTCCACAAACAGAATGCAAATTTAATTTTTGTAATTTTTTTAAATTTATTCATGAGAGAGAAAGAGAGAGAGCCAGAGGCAGAGGGAGAAACAGGGTCCCTGGGGAACGGGGAGCCCGATGCAGAACTTGATCCCAGGACCCCAGGATCATGGCCTGAGCTGAAAGCAGACACTTAACCAACTGAGCCACTTAAATGCCCTGAGAATACAAATTTTAAAGCTAGTGAAACATATTGAGGTAAATTTGAGAACTTATTTTATTTGCTATTTTTAGGTATTTGGAATTAGGATTCATGGCAGAAAAATCCACTATACTTGTCAAATGGACAATTAAAAAAGATAATATTGGACCTCAGGACAATGGTCAGATTAGAGACAAAGTTTAGGGTTTCCGGCAAGAAGTAAGAGCACACACACACACATACACACACAAACTCAAGTGCCTTGTTAGAAGATAATCCTTCTGGTATCTTCCAATGAATACTCTGCTTGGAAGTTGGGAAAAAAAGTTGTAATGCTCTACTCCAACTCATTTTTTTCTCTTGTGATAGAGTGAGAGACTGAACTGGGGTGGGGGGAATCGCTTGCTCAAGTTCTTTCTCATTCTAGTTAATCAAAATGCAATTACACATCGATAAAACCATTGCAGTAATAATGTTTTACTTTTAACTTGTAAACAGTTTAGTCATCACATATTTTTCACTAAAATAGTCCCGTCGAAGACTCTCTATTATTATAACTTAAGCTGATTTGAGTGCCACCTGAAGCCTTCCAACCAAGAAGTTCACTGTATTCTTATGCACTTGTTTTGCTTTTTGGCATAGAATCACCACTCCATTTACTACAATGCGTATAATCCCAACATCTCTCTCATTGTCTTTTAAACTTCAATTCCTAATATCAAAATGGTGTGTGAAATATTTATCCTTCCATTCCTAGTTTTTTTTTTCCTAGCAATATTTTCTTAATAAGAAGTTTAGATCCCTGTGCCTCTTATTCTCCACTTCATCCTTTCTTCTTGTCACTAAACACCACACCATATATGGTGCTATCACTAGATATCATCTAAATTTTATTTAATCGAGGATTAAATACACACATTATCTGGAAGAAATAGAAGAGCAAATACCTTTATGTGATTGTTTGATGCAATTAATAACTGAATATTACAGTGAATTTAGCTTAGAAGCACATTCAAAGTGCCATGGCCACATTAACAAGAAATTTCTTTTACAAAGTAGCTTAAAATTATACAAAATTGATAGTAAATATCTGTTAGCCAAAACTTCCTATTCACATTCTAAATATTTGATTATTAGCCTTTAAATTATCATTTATTAGTTTCTTAATATCAAGTAGCCCAGAGCCTCTGTTCCTAACATCTATTGACCAGTGGGCTAGAGATTGGCAGGATAGGTAAGTTTGGATGATGTAACTGCTTTGTTATATCACCTATGTAAAACTTATCCTTCCACATTATTCATCTCTGTCCACAGATAATCTAAGTTTTCATTCAAGTTTCTTTAAAATTAATTTGCATGTTTCATTTTCTTTAATCCAATATAAACACAGTTGGGTAAAATACTTTATTTAACAGAATAATCTTATTTTATTTACATTGTAAGTTAAATTACTTTCTTAAGCAATGGGCATTGAAAAGAAATGTAAATACCCATTTAATTAATGTGCCTTTAAAATGTCAGGTGATCAAGAGGAAGTCACTGCCATTTGACCCTTCAACTGGACTCGGGCAATCTGAGGCTCCTCCCCCTCCCCTGTCCTTCAAGTATAAGTTGTCTACCCACCATTCCCATAATGGGAGCCATTTCAAGGACACAGCCTTGAGAGAGTAAGGTGTTGAGATCATCTGGATGGTATATGTAACTGAACCCAGCTAAGACCTCTATACAAACTTTTAAGATTCTGGCAATTGCTGAGGAGATCTATCCATCTTACAACCACCCAAGATAAGCTGGTATGTGAGTTTTCTTGCTTACAGAACCTGACACGTACCAGTCTGGAGTGACCTGCCTCTTTCTAACATTTCTTCTTTCCCTGTCTGTAAAGGGGGCTAATTTGAGAACCAACATTACCAGTTCAAGTATATCAACCCCAACTTTTATTGAAGAAAGTAGAATTTTTACATTTGAAAATTCAAAACTCCTCAAGCTAAAATGAGAGTGAGAGTTTCCTAGAACATCATTTCCCCCAATTGTTTCTATATTTTAGAAACAGACAGATGCTGAGCTTTGGCACAAGGTATACCTTTGTATGTCCATAGAAATGTAAGATTATTACTAATTATTTGTATATATAAATTTATATATATATAGTATATATAATATATACATACAAGCATATGACTCTTGGACACATAATTTCAACTCTATATCCTCTTTATGATATATACATTTTTATTGAAAACTGTAAATAATATTTCTAATTATCCTCCAAAATTGAATCTGCAATTCTTATTTTTAGTAAGAGATCTATTAAGTATTTGCTGGGTTCATGGTTACCTAGCTATAAGTGAATGTTCTCAGTGAGCGTTTAGTGTGGTCCAAAGTAAGATAAAATATAAAGTAGATCCAGGACTATAGTTACATATATTCCATCTGTTTAGAGGAACCAGTATGCATACAATCTCTATTACATGGTTGAACTCAGGGTTACCAGGTGAACAGTAAATTTTGTCATTTTCCCATAAAATATCAATATATTTTGCTACTTATCTCCAACATGCTAATGGTGAAGGCTATTTGGGCTAGGCAAATCTATAATTTATAATTTTAATCTTGAGAAGTGGCACTAGTCTATGGATACACTGGATCTAAATTGAAAAAAGAAAGACCAACTAGATGCTTCTAAATATTTATGTAAGATTAATTATTTTCCTATCAATTTAGGTCTCTATAACTCAACCCAGACAACTCAACCAACCATGGATCTGCGCAAGATAATTTCAGCTCTATAGCCATTTTCTATGGTCCTCTAGAACTATGTTTATAGTTAAATCTAAAATTTCTAAATTGGAATTTAAAGGTACTGGACAGCAATTCTTCCTCCAAGCATAGTCCATTGGTATAGAGTATGGACTGTGTTTGAGGTTTTGGCTGCTCAAAAAAACTTTGACTTTGTCAGAGTATCAACAAATATTGATTTAATATGAAGTTTTAACAATGGCTACATGAGAATCTACAAAGGAAACAAAGGTTTCAACTTTGTCATAAACTCAACCAAGTCAGCCTAGAATGGGTTATTCACATAAAGTTGGCTCTATTAATCATCACAATTATTAAAAGGCCAATGACCTGAACAATTGGACAATCTGTTACCACCGTCTAGAAATATATAACAATAAATTTTATTTAAAAGTAGTTTTGAATGTATAAACATGCTTTGAAAACTATTTTTAAATCTATTATCCCTGACAAAGCTTATTCATCATCTTCTAAGATCTGAGGAGCAATACTGGTAAAATAGTCCATCAGCTTGACAACATTTTTTAAGGAATGACTGCAAAGTTTTTAAACTATCAAGAGATAGTAACTCATGACGCCTAGTAGTGTTATACTGGGAGACTAACCAATGTCAGAGTGATGCCAGGTATAGGAGCCAGACTTTGTCCTATCCTGTATGTGCCACATCCATTAATATTAAAGTTTCCATTTTCTGGTCACCCCCATTCTTTCAATCTAATTATTACTTTGATAGTGAAGCCATTTCTGACCACCTTGTATTTAAAAGCAGTGCCTCTAGGCTTTTACTCTCTAATTCATTACCATGCTTAATTTTCCCCTATAATTTATTAACATCTGCTAATGACGTATTTACACTTTTTAAAAATGTGTTGTCTGCCTTTACTTAGAATGTAGTCTCCTTGTGGATATTTTAATTGTTTGTGATTATGGCATTAGTTTCTAGAGCAGTGCTTAGTGTATAGTGCATGATTTTAACCTCTTGAATGAGTGAATAAGTGAGGCCAGAAGGTGGAAGGCATGCTTGGATTCTGACACCACATTATTCAAGACTTATGTTTCTTTTGACACATTTTATTAATATGTTGAAAAGGAACAATCACACTAGGTATGAGATATGCCATTTCTAGACATAAAATAAGCAAATTGTTTTTTAAACATTATTTATGATGTTTGGGGGACTAAAGAATAAAAGCTTTTATCTGGTTGTGAGCACATATTGTCTGGGAGAGCCTCTAACTTATTTTCTACTTAATATCCCATCCTTCTCTGCAACAAAATCAATAAAGAAAGAGCCTCAAACACAATTATTTCACAATTACTTTCAGTTAATATGGCCTCAATATAATGAGTAACTTTAGCATTTGAATTAGGTTTAGGCCACCTGTTTAAAGCCCACCTTACTCAATTATGATATCATGCCAGATAATTTAAATACCCAGGTGGTGGAACAAACAGTAAATCAAACTGCTGGCCCTGCAAGAAAAAAAAGCAAATTGCTCTTGATATCCAGCATTAACAGAGACTGGTAAGATCTCCTAAGCCAAATCAATGACTTCATACCAATCAGAAGTAATTAAGAATCATCTTTCAATGTAAAAGTATGGTCACAATTCTTATCTAATTACTACCACTTTTTTAAATCTATAAATCTTGTTTTATTATTATGTTCAATTAGCCAACATATAGTACATTATTTGCTTTTGATGTAGTGTTCAACAGTTCATTCTATAAATCTAATTGTATCCTATAAATAATGGCCACAACTCATCTGATTTTTGTACCAGCCAAATTGAGATCATCATTGGAATAATGTTACCATTGGGCATAACCTACCCTTATGATTTCCATATTTGAATTAAAATGTTACTTACCCCATCTAAAATATGGCAATAATGATTTAATATTTTTGATTTTTATTGTGGTAGGAGGACTTCAAGGACTGACATTTAGCATGTGCAAAGAAGTCCTTGTACTGGTTCTCTTCAGCCTTTCAAATAAGAACTCTTTTTTATCCCCCTAGAATCACAGTCAACAGATCCTAGTATCAGTTGAAAGAATGGGAAAGTCTCTACAGAAATTCACCTTGGTTCTCCATGCCCAATCTGTTCATTTAGCAAAGTTCTTTCTCTTCAGTATCCTTTCTTTCTCTTCAATAACCCTGATCATTAATCTAATCTGTTTCCCAAAACTCTCCCATATTTTTGAAAGTCATTATTCATCAGAAATATTTAGATTTAGGCATAGAATTCATGGTCTCTACTAAGAAATTTTAAGTCATTGCTCTGCAGGAATAGAGAGAGGGATAAATCCAATGAGGAGCTTTGGTGCAATTCCATTGTTATTGTTGGTGACAGGCAGCGATTGACCTTTATTATTAGTTCCCTAGGGTTGCAGTAACAAAGTACCACAAACAGCATGGCTTAAAACAAGAGATATTTATTGTTTCACAGTTCTGGATACTAGGCGTCTGAAATCATGGTGTCTGCAGTGCCATGCACTGTTTGAAATCTGTAGGAAAATCCTTCCTTGCCTCTTCCTGGCTCCTGGTGATTTGCCAACAATCTCTGGTGTTCCTTGGTTTTTAGATATACCACTCCAATGCTCAGATTTCATTCATACGGCACTTCCCTGTGTTTTAGCTTTATATAATCATCTCCTCATAAAGACACCCATTTTACAGAACTAGGGGCCCAGTCTACTCTAGTATGATCTCATCTTAATTTTACTAATTATGTCTGCAATGACCCTATATCCAAATAAGGTGACATTCTATAGCATTAGGAACTTCAAAAATATCTTTTTGAGGGGAGCATGATTCAATCCATAACAACCTCTTTCCTTTGTTTTCTTCGATTTGGCCTCTTGCTTTCGGAAGGCATGCTTGCCAATGTTTCTGTGGCTGCCTTTGTGAGCAACTCCACTCCAGCAGCTGCTTCAAACAGAAGTGATCACATACACTAATCAAGACCTTGGACTCCTGGCGTTCCAAAATTAATGAGCCCTGAGAAGACACTTGTCTTCATCTAGAGTAGGTAATTGTCACTTTGGCTGAGTAAATTCTTCATTACCCTATTCTGTGAACTTCAGCTTTTTCCTGTCTTTGCTTAAAAGTTTCCAGCAAGGTAGAGTGAATAAAAAAAGAAAAAAAGAAAAAACAGCAACAACAAATTTATTTCAGTGAGAGGTGAGTCATCTTGTCAAGTGTTTAATCTGATCAAAGTGATTAATATAAGCATGGAGATTCTCTTCACTGATTCCCTGGACTTTCATCTTAAATGTTTTCCACAGGCAGGGTATCATTACTTACACATTCACAAATTAGGGCATTGTAATCCGCCCATTTTCTACCTGTTATTATCATCCTTCGATATCTAACTTCATAATAAGTTATATTGCATGATTGGGGCATTTTCACCAAGGTCCTCCAAAGCATCTAATTTATCCTTGTGCAGCTTGTCTGTGTATCTTGTTTAATTTTACAGTCACTAGGTTATCATGACACTTGCCATGCTTGCAAGAAACTAGCAATATATTTCAACTAATTACTGGTATTATCAGGTGAGTAATAAGAATTATTGTAGGATTCTGAGAGTTTATATAGGATTTGTAAACCAAGTATGCCTTAGACAAAAGTTTTTTGAAAAAGAACGAAAAATAAGTGTCAGAGCTGTGAGAAGCCTGGCTGATGTATTCTGGCCAACTCAGGCCTCTGACAATAGAATATCCAAGTTTAACCATAGTTCCTAAAGTGCTGATTTAGTCCTTTGTTTCTAATTAACAAAACAATCCAAAGTCAAAATTTATTATTTCTCATGATTCTGTGAGCTTTCCCAGACTCAGCTATGCAGTTCTTCTGCTGGTCTCGCTTGGGGTCTCTACAGAACTGCATTCAGCTGAAAGAAATGGGTGGAGGTCTTTAATTTTCCAAAGCACTTTCCACATTGTCTTTGTTAATTCAATAGTCCAGCATGGCTGCCATACAGCATGTCTGCTGGGTTCCACAATAGTCCATCTCTTCTGTCACAATTTATCCATCTTAGCAAGGCACAAGCTGGTCCAAAATTGGGAGGAATATAAGTAGATTCATCCTTTATGTGAGCAGTAGTATCTGCATACAGATTGGGAGGACTTCTTAGCAGCCATTCATGGAGATGACTTATCTCTGTACCAAATGCCTGCCAGTCAATATTGTCACTAATTCTAATTCTTACTTTGAATAAATCATGATATTCTACTGGATCAATAAAGGTCGAATCAGGAGAGTGAAACCACAAGATAATTTGCACAGAGGGAGTTTTATATAAAAAGTTGAATGATCACAGGGGATTGAAATAATAGGGGGATTGGTTAGTAAGAAGAGAACTCTAAAAAGTATAGGACTTGTAGATTCAAGGAGTATCCTATCTTCATAGATCCTAGTTATGGTACTCAAGTAAAAGACACCCTCCATCCAGGGAAATCAAATATGATAATAGCTTCAAAAGAAAGAAGTATTCTATTTTTAATCACTTCCACTTGGGCAGAAATTACAGATGGTGATGGTATATAACTACAACAAATATTCCTTATTCAAGTCACTGAGAAACATTTTTTTCTAATAAAAGCTAGAAATATGAAAATAACAAATGAGATTGATAAATTCTGGGGATCTAATATACAGCATGGTCATTATAGGTAATCATACTGTATTATGTACTTGAAAGTTGCTAAGAGTGTATATTGTACATGTTCTAATCACACACACACACACACACACACACACACACAAAGGTAATTATATAGCACAATGGAGATATTAGCTCCTGCTATGGTGGTGATCATTTTGCACTATATGAATGTATCAAATAAACAGGTTGAACTTACACAATGTTACACGGCAATTACATCTTAATAAAGCTGGGGAGAAAAGAATTTTAAAAGTAGCAACTATGATAAAGATACTATAAGAATGTTACCAAGCAGTACAGATTTTCATTTATTCTGTTTTATTGAAACATGTAAACATTACCTCCAAGGTTTAAATATGTAGACATACTTGTAGCAACTTGTGTTAGGAAAATTTAGTGACAGGTTTGATTCCATTTTTCCTAGGAGAAGAAAAAATTACCACATGGCAATTCTCTGAAGTCCTCTGGCATAAAGATAAAATTTTCTAAGCATGTTCTGAAAATGTTTAGGCCATGTTAACTCACAGTTGTCTTGGAAAGTTGTTAAATGAAAATCAATGAGTAGCTTTCTCACGTAGATTTAAAAGACTTAAAGATAGCATCCTTAGCAAATTCAAAAAATACAAAATGTTTCTTGAGACAAACACATAAATTAATAATCTATGACTTTAGATAATGAATAATATCTTAATTTCTGTATTTCAGCCCAAATGACATTTAGACATCATTATTTGATGACATCATTATTTGACTAACAATTTTACATTTCTTGAGGTAATTATATATACCGTTAAACTAAAATATGCAAAATAAAACTATACTGAACATTTAGATAACCATTGAAAAAAGTAAACAAAAAGAAATACATAAGTAAACCAGTTATAGATTATATTATGAGAAAAAGTTTGAATATTTATTATGTAATAGTTAAGAAATAATAACTAATTCTCATCATTTATCCACTTCATAGCACAAAGTACTCCTAGACAATATCACCAAAAATTGCATTATCACTTACTATAATATATACACAATAATAATTAGCAACTATAACAGTAACAAAGTGCTTAAGGAAGCACACTAAACTTGAAAATACCAAAAAGAAATTTTATGAATGTTACATAGCATTTATATAGAAAAATGTGTTTTATTTTTATTTTTTTAAAAGATTTTATTTATTTATTCGACAGAGATAGAGACAGCCAGCGAGAGAGGGAACACAAGCAGGGGGAGTGGGAGAGGAAGAAGCAGGCTCATAGCGGAGGAGCCTGATGTGGGGCTCGATCCCATAACGCCGGGATCACGCCCTGAGCCGAAGGCAGACGCTTAACCGCTGTGCCACCCAGGCGCCCCGAAAAACATGTTTTAAAAAGGCAGATAATAAAAATAAATAATAAATACATAAATAAATAAATAAATAAATAAATAAATAAATAAATAAAACTCAGATAATGGTGTTTCATATATGGCACTGTAGTGAAGATAAAGTGGATGGTAGTTATCTGGGAAAACATACATAGCATACCTAAATAAATAAATAAATAAATAAATAAATAAACTTAAAATCATATTTGTAAAAAAAAGTTATTCAAAGCTAATGATAGAATAAAATATCTTTGAAAATATAAACTGCAAATGCTTTTAATTGTGACAATTAACACCGGTACAAGTAACATCCAGAATAGCAAGCCCACAATAACTTAAGTATAATTGCCAAAATCATATGGAATACAACAAATAAATCAATCAAAAAATAGTTGTAAATGTTTCAATATCCTGAGGAAAATACTTATATACAAAATATAAATGAAATTGGAAAAGTAAATAGAAATATTTTAAATACAATGTACCAAAAATTGATGGAGCCAGTAAACTGACTTAATGGAGAATTTTGTTCCAGAAAATAAATTTTCTATGAAGATTTATTAATTCTGTAGAAAATGATAGAAATATTTGATTTCATAAGCAGGGAGTCAAAATCATCATGACAAACACATCAAAATTAAAATATACGTGCATAGCAATGCTAAAAGGATGGGGCCAAAGTGGCAGAGTGGACATTTCCTATATCCACCTAGAAAGACCCTGCTCAGGGAATATTTAGACTCTCATCAGCTGAGAAACCGGGATGTTAAATTTGACTATGCTTGCAAAGAAACATTCAGGAAAATAAAGAAGCAATTATCCGTGAGCTAAGTTTCAGGCTTCTTTTGCTCACTGTTTTTGTATTCATATAATGAATGAACAGCATTGTCAAGAGCACTTTAAAGTGTCTGAGGATAGGACTGGCATCCAGCCAAGAAGTTCTGCAAATGCAATTCCAAGGGGAATAAAAAAGAAATATAGAAGCATAGAGTGGGAGTTGTATTTTGTATTGCTTTTGTCTCTTTTGTACAGTCTCAGAATACTTTTACAAATCAGTTTCTGCAGCAATGGGACTCAAAGTCTGTGTTTTCTCTTGAAAAGAACATAAGCTACTGAGACTCCAGTTGGAGAACGACCTCCAGTGGCTGGTATAAAATGTGCAGAACAGCCCATAAATTACGTAAGTCTCACATCTGACAACCCTCACAGAATTACACAGGAACAGAACTAACTATTAAAGTGCTTATTTCAAAGATGTTTTCTATTCCCACAATAAGGTAACTGAATTATGAAAATATATGTTAACAGCATGGATGACCACTTATTGACATTTTCTGGTGGATTTCACGAAGTACACTGTTTGAGAGTAGATACTCGTGGTCTTGTATTTGAACACACAAAGTGAAACAGTGTATTGGTGATGAAGCAAAAGGTAGAGGAAACACCAAGACATGCAAAGCTTAGGAGTTTCTAGACAAAGAAAGGGTGAGGTAAAGAAAAGGAGCAGGTGAGAACATTCTTTGGGTCAAAGCTGAATGATCTAATGATGCAAGAGACAAAGAAGTTTCTAAGCATGATTCCTTTTATAAGGTTGAAGAGTTGAATTAATAGACAAAGGATCTTTGCATAAGAATCAGCAATTCTAAAAAAAAAAAAAAACAATCAGCAATTCTGTTTGGTATGTGGTAATGTTAAAGTGTGGTGCCGTACTTAGGATAAGCTGAAACTTCCTAGTACTTATGTAAGTAGTATCTGATTGCACATTATAGTGTATATTTCTTTTAAAAGTGAGGCTGTGGAGTCTGGCTCCCTGATGCTAGGGCCGCCACTAAGTAGCTCCGGTCCTTGGGAAAGAATGGATAATATACTAACTGTATCATTTGTTTATTATGAGGCTGAAATAGTAAATCAATATGTGGTGTTCTTAGAAGATATATGTTTACCAAATTGTAATAATAATTGATTATTAATATTGTTGTTTTTTGGCTATTATTAATATTATGTAGTGATAGAAAACACCTTAAAATATATAAATTAAATAATTTAGAACACAGAAATATATAAATTAAACAATGCATGCAACTGAAATATAAAATTCAACTTCCTTGACAGATATTATCCTAAATTCTTAAGCTTAATTTACTTAGAAAATCATTATCAACATATTAGCATATTTTTCTGATTTTTTTTCTGAATTTCTACATGCATATTTACTCATATAACAAAATATATTAAATATTAGTGAATGGAAAATTGATTCCTTTTTAAGATATAAAATATTTATGCTCATAGCTATTTTCAATCTTACAGAATTTTGATTGCAGTATTCTAATATAAAATATAATTTTAATTAAATCTTAGCAAACATTTAAAATATTCTGCATTTGTTTGAGTCTGACATGCAGATGAAGGTTCTTAGTAAAAAAAGTAGTGCTTCCTCACTTAAAACAAGTCACAAAAATACTATAAAGATTTATTCTCTTTGTACAAAGTAACCAGAAAAATTCAACATGACTTAAATCTAAAAAATAAAACAGGAATCTCTCCAATCTACTGATATTCAATTTCAATCCAGCAAAGTGGTTTTTGAAATAGCTCTCATTTCCATACTATGTTACACAGACAAGATTTATATTTTGTTGATAGTATGACATCTGTATTACAATCTCTCCTTACTGTTTAAAAATAATTGATAAACATCAGAACTGAAAAAAAAAGTGTTTTTTACAGATAACAATGTAAATCTTAAAGATAAATTGATGGATTTAGTTGAACACAAGATGCATAAACCATGAGATTTCTGACTGCAATTTACTTATCTCAATATTTGGAAATACTGTTATGAACTTGCTATTCTAGCTAAGCAGAGAAATATTTTCTTTCATATCCATCTGCTCTGATTTTACATTGAAGTAAAAGGAAAATCAGCCTATATATATTCATCTACTGATGAACATGAAACTGGCTTTATAAGCAGTGTGTTGTCCACAAATTGGGTACGGATTGTCATTAATGGAAATAAGTGGATGTGAGGGGAGCAGGACCCTGTGGAGATTTTCTTTAGCACACTTTTCTAACAAATATACACCTGCAAAAACTCACTATGCAAATTTATGCTAACATATAATGAACCATTTGAAATGCCAGTGTGCTGCTACTCCTACATGGCTATCAGAAGGACATAAGTTCATAAGCACATTTTT
Source organism: Ursus americanus (assembly GCF_024610735.1). NCBI lineage: Eukaryota > Metazoa > Chordata > Mammalia > Carnivora > Ursidae > Ursus > Ursus americanus. The sequence goes on along the minus strand of NC_142141.1, from coordinate 48,293,676 downwards.
GCTTCCAAAAGTTTCATAATTAGAAATAAAAATATTCACTTTGCCTAATTTAGAATTATTTTCAGACTCCAATAAAACTTATCACTGTTAATGTAATTTTATTGACTATTCCCAATCATTACCAATTCCTTCATTATGACCTGGGATAGTCATGTCCAAGGTCACATAAAGAAAGCAGAATTTCAATCTACTTTTTAGGAAAGCTTATCCCGCAAAATATCACCAAATAATTGTTAAAATTCAAGGAAGTAATGCAACACTCGAATGTGTAAACTGTTGTCTTGACTAAGAAGAGCCAACCTCCATATCCTTGGAAACCTTCTTCCCATGCTTCAGTGTACTCCAAAAAATCAAGAATGGAAGTAATTTCCTCTCTCATTTGTGCATATTCTATTAAGTAAGCTTACCAATGTCTCAATAGCTTACACAGAAAACTTAACAAAACTGTCTTGTTATTTCGTTAATCAAAATTTGCTCTTTTCTCTCTGAGAGGGTGACTCATGGCCCATTGGTCACAAATGATAGGATAATTTGAATTATAAATAATGTTGAACTAAAAACGATTCATCATTAGCTCTATCTCTAACCCATTTTGTTTAGAGTAAGCTAATTTTGCTCAAACCTTAATTGCCTTAGGAAAAGTTATTAACCAGGACATGCCTTACTTCTTTACAAGTAAATTCTTTGATGGGCCTGTCCCATAAATTATTCAGATATGCAAGTTTTGTCTTTTTTTTTAAACAAGCTAAACATAGCATGAAATTACAGCTAGCATTAAGCCAATGTCCTGCACTGTTTTTTATCTTGTACGCTTTAAAGCTATTTGTAATTTCTGCCCTCAATATAATTTAATTAATTTATTTTTCCCATTGGTGGTTGTCTTTGTAAGATATGCTTTCTTCCAGATCTTATGACAGGGATACTTCATCATTTTCCTATTTGGATTTTTTCAATCCTGCTGTCCATATCTTTTTCTTTAGTAATTTGCAGTACTATCAGTGACTTAATTTTTAAAAATCATCTTTAAGTATACTTTATATATGACTTTAATAAGGTTTACTTTTTCGGTTATGTTTGTAATAACTGTACTGGGAAATTTTTGCATATTCCAAAGTCTCAAAGAATTTCTCTTTATTTTTTTTCCAGAAGTTTTACAATTGTAACATATACATTTTGTCCTATGAATCATTCTCAGTAATTTTGTTTACATCATGAGTTCAGTTTCAAGGTTAATTTTTTCTTTCATATACAGTTGTCCCAGCATCATTTTTAAAAAAGACTTTCATTTTCCCCATTGACCGTCCTTGGCATCTTTACTAAAATTCAAATGATCTGGGTACCTGGGTGGCTCAGTTAATGGAGCGTACAACTCTTGATCTTGGTGGGTTCACGCCCCATGTTGTGCCTAGAGCCTACCTAAAAAAAAGCCTCAAATGATCAAATATCGGTGGACCTATTCCTGGGCTATCTATACTGTTCTATTTATTTCTATATCTGTCCTAATAGTAATACCACCCTATCTTTTTATTGTAACTTTACTGTAAGACTTGCAATCAAATGGTAAAAGGCCTCTAATCCTGTTCTTCCTACTTAATTGTTTTGGCTCTTCTAGGTCCTTTAAATTTCCATATAAGTTTTAGAATCATCCTGGCTGTCTGCATAAAAGACTCCTGGGATACTGGTCCAGATTTCATAATCCACAGATCAACAACATTAAGTCTTAAAGTCAGTGAAAATTGTATATGACCATTTTTTAAGTTTTCTTTTATTTCTTTCAGGACTCTGTTGGAGTTTTTCAGTTTTGAGGTAATACACATGTTACATTAGTTGTATCTCTAAGTATTTTATGTATTGGATATTGTAAATTATATTTTATTCCATATTCTAGTTCTTTCTACTATATAGAAATGCAATACAATTAGTTTTGTAAGTTGAAAATTTTTCCTGGGGATCTATGGAGTTCTCTAATTATTAATAATATTTTTTGCAGAAATGCAATACAATTAGTTTTGTAAGTTGAAAATTTTTCCTGGGGATCTATGGAGTTCTCTAATTATTAATAATATTTTTTGCAGAAAATCTTAGGATTTTCTCCAAATCAATCATGTCAAGAGAAAATTGTGTTTTACTGCTTCACTTTTATTCTACAAGTTTTTCAATTTTTCCTTCTCTAATGCACATGTGAGGACTTCTAGTACAGTGGTGAGTTACGTCTATTGATGTTCCAATATTGAACCAATTTTGCATTCCAGAGAAACACCAATAGGTTATAATAAAATAATTCTTTATATATTTTATTGTTAGCTAATATTTTGCTAAAGATTTTTGTATTTATGTTTTTGTATCTATTTAAACATCAATATTTACATATTTCCATTGTGTAAATAGATCCATAGTTAATATACAAATAATATTTTTAGTACTTTTTCTGATTTTGGTATCAAAGTAATTTGTCCCTTTTCAAAAAGTAGGACTATTCGGGTTTTCTATTTCTTCTTACATCATTTTTGATCATTTGTGACTTTTAAGGTTTTGCCAACTTCATTGAAATGTTTTGGTTTTGGAAACATAAAGTTGTTCAATAATATTATCTTAATACCCACTGTTTCTTAGATATGCAGTAGAATCTACGCTTTCATTAATTTTTCTTACAACCCAGTTATTATTTAATCAAATTTAATAATTTGTTTAAAATAAAAGCTTTTGGTTTTATTGATTTCCTTTATTATTGGTTAATTTTCTCTTTCAAGGATGCCTGTTCTAGTCTGTTTTCTTCATTTTACTTACTGTGTAAACTCTTTTTCTAGTTTCTTTTGATAGCCTCTGGTATGAGTGATTTTTAGTTCTTTTCCTCTTTTCTATTATTAGCAATCAGAGTTTTGAATTTTCATCTAACCATTTTTTTTTTGCCTACACTCCACACATTTCAAAGGTTTTATTTGTGTTCAGTTAAAATATTTCCTAATTTTTCTTTTGATTAGATTAAATGCTGGGCTGAAGGTCCTCACCAATAAAGAAATGAAAGAATTATGATGGAGAAGGAAAGAAAGGAAAAAAAAAAAAAGAAAGACGGACTGAAAAATGGGAAATAGAACTATGGCCACTCACAGATGTATAACTGCATATGTAAATCTAATATAATCTAAGTATAAACTATTAGCATTATTAAGTGACTATAGTAAATGCTGACTAAAAGGCCAAATATAAAACTGAATTTTATGGGGTGCCTGGATGGCTCAGTCATTAAGCATCTGCCTTTGGCTCAGGGCGAGATCCTGGTGTTCTGGGATCGAGCCCCACATCGGGCTCCTTCACTGGGAATCTGCTTCTTCCTCTCCCACTCCCCCTGCTTGTGTTCCCTCTCTCGCTGGCTGTCTCTCTGTCAAATAAATAAATAAAATCTTTTAAAAAAATAAATAAATAAAAATTCCTTCATTAAAAAAATAATAAATAAATAACTGAATTTTAGAAAATTTCTAGATTTATCTCCATTATATAAAAAGTTTGGAAGTCATAACTCCCATCATAACAAGAAAAAGTCGAATAAACTGAAAATCATCAACTTTTCTGGCCCCACCAGAAAACTAAGAGTTTACAGTAAACCAAGTAATCTGAAATCTAGATACAGGTGCATCCACAGAGATATAGGACCTGAGATCTGCCTACTTGGTTCTATGTCAATAAGGGAGGAATGGTCGACCAAAAAATAAATGAGGTAAAATAAAATGCTGTATTTTTATTCTTAATTGAGCTAAGTAATGACATTTAAGTGATATTCTTAACAATCTATTGGGTAATTCTAGCAGATAGATAAATAAAATGAATAACAGCAAGGTCACATGGTGCAGGAGGGAGAAATTAGTTATACTCATTATAAGATATTTGTACTACAAGGGAAATGTTATTTTTATAAGTTATTTATACAAAATGTTATTTTTAAATGTGTGCTGTAGAAACGAGGACAAGCACTAAACTTTTTACCAAAGAAATATAGCTAATATGCTAGTAGAGGAGATAAACTGGAGTCAGATAATAACCTCAATTAAAACCAGAGGAAGCAGGAAATAAGGGCAAAACAAAAAAATGAAGAACAAGTACAATGAATAGAAATCCAGTACCAACATGGTAGAAATTACCCCAACAACAGTGATAATCAACTTATATTGAATTATATAAATATAGTAATTTAAAGACAAAGATTTTATTATTTCTGTTTATTACAATTTGTTAAGGCAAGTTTTGTGGCCCAGAATATGGGCTATCTCATTAAATACTCTGTAGGAACTTATCAAATTATTGGAAACTCAGTAATTACAGGCCTCAAATGGTTAAAAGACTATCAATACTATTGTTCAGCAAAGATTTGTAGGAAAGACAACTATTGCACACTTGTGATTAGACTACGAATTGGTATAACTATATTGGAAAAACATTTTGGTGATTTCTACATGATTTGCACATAAACATTCACTATGACTCAACAATTTCACTCCTTGGTATGTAATCAAAAGCATAATTATTGATCCAAAAGATTTGTATTCAAGTGTTTATAACCACATTAGTCATAATAGCTAAATAATATAAATAATCCATCACTATTTTGTGGAATACTTTATATGATGATTTATTATAAAATTTTAAACTAGATGAACAAAAGCTATACACTTGAACATAAAGAGAAAAATTCCTGTCACATCTAATGAATTTCACTAACATAATTTTGAGCAAATTATGAAAGGCATAAACTAATACATGCTGCATACATAACATCAGTTCATGGCTTTAGAAGTCATGATGGTCATTTCCTCTTGGGAGGAAAGAGGTTAGTGATCAGGAAGGAACATGAGAGAGCTTTGCCGGTGATATTCTATTTCTTGACTTAGGTGGTAGTCACCAGGGTATCTTCATTTTGTGTTGTTCACTTAAGATTTGTGAATTTTTCTTTATGTGTCTACATTTAAATTTTTAAAAGTTTCTCCTAGAATTACCTGAATATACCAAGTGTTTCATTTTACAATAATTCTAGGTAACCTTGAGTAGTAGTACAATGAGTGTTTTCCTAAGCATGGTTGACATGAATTTCCATCCTAACACTTTGACTAAATGGTGTATTTCTCCATAAGCAATGTGGCCTCTCTCTATTATGTTTTCTTCATTGATAACATGAAATAGGTTAAAGTTCCTTTCATATCTAAATTTTGAAAATAACATATGCCTACACATTCTCAAGTAGCACTCCTTGTTAAAAGTCTTGTTTTTTATTGCATTCTTAAAAATTAATATAGGTATTGTTCTAAAAAGTATATTTTAAAATCATTAATTCTAAGAAAAACAAAAAGAACCACTGGGCAGTATCAGGATCCAATATAATCCTCAAAGCCACGCGGTAGGGCCAATCATTGAAAAATTCACACAATAAAAGACCTTTTCTACTTTATCAAGTACTTTTTTAACATTTACAGTATAGTATCAGGTCGGTTGAGGAGAAAGTTGCCTATATGGTCATGGTTATATGATGATGTCTTAACAAGGCAGCTGGTTGCCCATGGGGCTAATCCAGCTTCTCCTCAGAACTCAGTGGGTATTAACACATTTTAATATTTTAAAAATATTCATTATTATGGACTTGATTGCACTTGATTATCTAGCATCACTGAAGCTCTATTATCTGTCATCTCTAAATGATAGGCATGGCTCAGTTTAGCCAACAAAGAACTTTACTTCTGAGATTTTGACTTGTGATTAATCCAATTATCTCCTCTGCTATAAAGAGAAAAGATTATATTGGATGGTTTTGTTTCCTGCAGCAAAGTAATTTTCTGCATGACCAGCAATAATGTAATGTGGGGGATTTTAATAAGAGGCAATTATTTTTAAAATTAAACCTTAAACAGAATGCAGATTGTAATAATATGGCAGAGATGTGCACAAAATTATGAGTTACTTTAGAAACTGTTAACCCTGCAATGTGTTCTACTATGAAACAGTACAATAAAAGAAACATAACTGAAACAGAAAAGATTTCTATGTCTTCTAAAATGCATATACAATAGTGAGAATGACAAGGTGATACTCCCTTTCTGTAGTATTCCAGAATTAAATGGGCTACATTATTTTTGTGTTTGAAATTAACAGCTTTATTTTTTAAGACAGGGAAACATTTATGCAAAGGTTATGTGTAAGAACATTTTTTTCTTTCCAAAGAGAAAATATTTAATTCTGAAGTTGAAAAATGATCAATGATAAAAGGCGAGTGTTAGCAAAATTAAGTCATCATGTGTGCTACGGAAAAATAGAGCCTCCCAGACCTCACTGCCATGATATGTAATGGGTGAAAATTAACAGTAGTGATCTCTGAAGGATCCCTGGGCCTGGAGTCCCCCTGTGTTTATTTCCATATGTTCCACTCTAGGGACAGGAAGCTATCACCAAATGAAGGTAGTGTCTATTCCTCTTTTACAAGTTGATCCTCTTTTGAAATTATTTTTCACATTTTGAGGATATTTGCGGTGAGATTTTGAAAATAGAACAGATAGCGTCTAAAAAGATTTGAAATAGCAGAGGAACACACATACAGATACTTAGTTTGAAAGGAAACCTTATCTATTAACAAACGAACTATTTGTCATGAGTTTCATGGTTGTTTAGTTTACTTTGTGTTGCCCTATGCCACAATTCTTTCTTGTCTATTGTTTTCAAAGAGTGCCTCAAAATAGTTTAAATAAAAATAAAATTCAGTTATTTTATTTTATTTTTTTTTTTAAAGATTTTATTTATTTATTTGACAGAGATAGAGACAGCCAGCGAGAAAGGGAACACAAGCAGGGGGAGTGGGAGAGGAAGAAGCAGGCTCATAGCGGAGGAGCCTGATGTGGGGCTCGATCCCATAACGCCAGGATCACGCCCTGAGCCGAAGGCAGACGCTTAACCGCTGTGCCACCCAGGCGCCCAAAAATTCAGTTATTTTAAAATGCTTCATTTCTAACCTTAAATATATGTATTATGTTAATTTCAAAAGCCCTTTAGATTATTTTTCAGTTGAATAATCCTTTAAATAGTTTCAAAAAAAGCTACCATTTTTTGAATACTCATAATGTAGTGGATCTTCCACTAAGCATTTCATAATTATATAACAGATCACAGTCATGCCTATCTTGACCAACTTATTTGAAATTGCTGCATTCGACAACATTCCAAACCCTGCTTACCCAGATCTTTCTTTTTATACCACTTGCTAACACTTCTGGTCATTTCCTCTAAAATTAAAATATTCTAACAGATCAATGAAAACTGACATTCAATGATGAGACTATCACTGATCATTTAAATTGGCAAAGCCTTCACTACAAACCATTTGATTGTGATTTCTAGTTTACATTGCTGTTCATTTAGAAAGAAAAAAAAACGGTTCTGAAGGATCATGGTTTACAAACAAAACTATCATATTTGTTTCCTGCCTCAGCTGCATGATCATTAAAATGGTCAAACTTACTATCAGCCCTAGTGACAGGAGAATGTTACTTCTAAATTAATCTTGTATTTTGTAAGTTATCAGGGTGTAGTGAAGGTTATACAGAACTCCGCTAAAACAGCCATCTATCTTTTTTCTCCACTGATAAAAAAATACTTTAAACTATGAAACAGCAGCAAAAGGAAATTCTAAAGATCTGTGTCCCACGCCAGTACAGAGTTTTAGAATTTAGCTCTTGACAACATCAGTGAGCTTTGGATTTCCTTAGGTAACTTTTGTGCGGAAGCTGTTTCCCTGGTGATTGAAAGAGAAGAGTTGTGCTAGGCAGACCTGGAGAAGAAAGAGGAAGATAAAGTTAAAGATAAGTGAACAGGAAGACAAAGAAGAGGAAGTGGAGGGAAGGAGGGGGGAAGAGGAGAAAAAGGACTGGCCTAGAAGCACTTTCTCTGCTGACCTCAAGGATTGGATTGGTGATCTAGAAAAAGCTTGAACCTAGAAGTTGAAAGAACTGTGTTCATATTGCCTATGTGCAGTTTATTTAAAATAGAAATAAAATGTATGTGCATTTTAATATAAAATAAAATGTACAATGTGTTAGATGTTGATAATGCTATGGAGTAAATTTCTTTCTTTAAATGAAATGTATGGATAGTGGCTGAGGGATGGTTTGCAATTTTTAATTGGGTTTGACTTTATTATCTGTTATCAAATTTTCCAGTGTCTGTTATCACTTAGTTTTTAAAAGAACTGTATCATGTTAGTTTTAATTTGTATCTATTTTACAAGAAGTGATCATAAACATCTTGCTCTATGCTGAAGATCCATTTATGTTTCTTTTTCCTAAAGTCCTCGTGTTCTTCACCAATGTTGTTCATTCTTTTTCTCAATAATGTGTAGAATTTTTATATATATTAAAGAAATCAGCCTTTTTTTCTGATATAATTTCAATTATTTTTTCCAGACCATCATTTGCACTTTGATCTTATCGGTGGCTGCTTCTTCCTCAGGTGATCTTTCCAGCCTTCCAGAAAAGTCTACCTTAACGTGCAGCTCTGCTTGGTAGGCTTTCTGTTCTTTTCTACTTGATGTTAGTGAAATCCTTGGCCCCAAAACTTTTCTGTATTGATTATTAAGCTTCAGTTCCTACAAAATAATTATTTTTTTTCTATTTTCCAAAATTCTGGACTGATTTTCCTCAGGGTTAAAAATTTGGGGGAAAAAAGTCAACTTCCCAGAAATGGCAGGAAGGAATTCCGTCACTTAAACGCTATATGAAGTGAAATTCTAAAGAGTTCAAGCATTTAAGTAGTAATAAAATATTTTAAGACTTTGGAGGCAGAATGTTGGGGGACACAGAGTCAAAAAACTGCAAACTGCACCATGAATCACAAGTAAATATGACCCTAAAAGTAGGCATGTGAACTTATTCACTCTCGTGTGATCTGATGCCTATCAAAGCATTTGTTGCAGTTTGTATGTGCATACAATGATTGGTCGATTAACTGAGATAAAGTTGGGGTTTGTAACATACATATTCTAAAAGAAACACGGGAAAATATCAATTTTCATTTATGTATATAAATAAATTTTAATTTCTTGCAACTAAGTAAAAATATTTAAATTGTTTATTAAACTTTATATTTATCTTTGTTTTCTTTATGATTTAAAATTAATCTAACAGATTGAATCATCTTCGTATCAGCAAAGAACTGGTCAAATAATTTGGTTTCCTTTTTCATGCAGAATTCATTTTCTTCAATCCGTGTTACTTTTGCCTTTGAAATATCTGCCGACTGAATAATCAAGATCACTTATTTAATATTCTTCTTATATTTGAGGTCAGACTCACGAAATATCATAAGAAAGAAGGCATGATGATGGGTAAAAGTTATAAAAGAAAAATAAATTTTAAAAAGCACAAAGTCAGGGGTGTCATGCCCCCTTTACAGCCTTTTAATATCATATAAAGGTTATCCCACTAATAGTTAAAATGATTCTAAAATGTGGGAAACTTAAAGAACAATAAGATATCCCATGCAGAGACTGCTGGTTGTCTCCCCTATGGCCTTTTCCTTCATACCCCACCTCTAATTTTTAACTGACATCAAGGCCAACTGGAATAGAAGATACATTTCTCATTTTTCTTTGAGTTGAGGGCAGCATGTGACCAACGGAACAAAAGCTGAAATATAACATGACAAACCATCTTGAGAAATGTTCTACAGGGTTCCTGAGATTGAGGGCAACTTCTTCACTGCTCTTTGGAATTAGCCACATCATGGCTATAGTTTCATGTTGGACTGTGAAGATATAAAGCTGTAATGGGCATGGTAAGAAAGGAAGTGGGAAATAGCCTCGTTCATGGCTGGCTTAAATACCTACACTTGACTATTACTGTCAAAGTGAACTAAACTTATTACATTTTAAGCCATTTTTTTCTGTCTCTGTAATTCACAGCCAAACATTGTCCACACAGATATAGAATATGGAATCATGAATGCTACTCTGGAAAAAACAAAATATAAATTATGGATTTGGCTTATGTTATGGAATTAACAGGGTGTTGAGAGGTAGAAAACTACATATCACAGGCTGGAAAGCTGGTGAACTTGTCAGGTTTTAGTGAATAAATCATCTGCTTTGCCTTCAAATACAATTACATGTTAATTTCAGGTATAATATCAGGAAATGTTGAGATTATTTTTTAAATTTGCATTATATTGACTGCTTTTACACTTTTCAGAAAAGTCCTGCAAATGATAGATTAATTTATGTTTGAGTTAGCTGGAATATAGATGGAGAAAGGAGACAGAGCTTGTTCAAGGAGATTTTCTCTGCCTGGAACCTACAAACAGAAGATATGCAAACTTTCAAGTTTAAAATATCTGGCTTTACCTTTATCTCAAACAGAAACAGGAAAGAGGCTACATAACTACGGCCTTAGTAGACTTGTGTTCTTCTTTACAAAGAGAACAGAGGCTAGGAAAAAAAAAAAAAGAAGAAGAAGAAGAAATCTCACTCACACTTAAAAAATTTTGCCTAGACAAAGGCTTTGACTGTGATTATTTGCATATACAATTAGCTAGAAGCAAATAGGATTTTACAATATTTTTCAGGGAATTTTATTGTTTAAAAGAAACTTAATTTGACCTATAATTAAAAGCCGTTAACAATGTCCATGGTCAAATGACACCAATAGGAAATGGGCTACAAAATTTCTACACACCTCAAGAACGGCAATCTCTGCAATGCACGTCTGAGATATGGCAGCCATAGAGAGGGGCTGAATAAGCACACACCCCTCTCCTCTCTCCCATGTTCTCAAGGACAAATCCAGGGTCACAACGGGCATTGGGAAAAAAAGGTCTTTGCGAAGAGAAGAATCAAGTTCTTACACTGTAAACTAGCTAGAAAACTTGCCTCTATGGCCAGAGCAGTCTTTATCTTTCATGTGGAACATTATTTGCTAATCCCCATTGGCTATCAGCTAATGTATTTCTCAGACTCTTCTTCTCTTATGCAATATCTATGGGTGTACATGGGCCATATATCTAGTATTTCAGTTTGTAGATTTCAAGATCGTTCCGGGCTTTATTTGGATCTGTTGGGGAGAATTCCATGTCCCTCAGAGATCTTGAATGTTTAGCTATTAATGGATGTGAGTAAATGGATGACATTAGTTGCTTCCATTAGAGAAAGGATGAATGTGTTGTATACTCAGAAATACAAATGTCTATTTATACACTGGCAGCTAAAAGGACAGGCCATAGCAGAGATTGCTGATAGTGTACAATAAAAGCCACTCTCCCTACCTTTAGAGGTCTGATTTCTTCCTAGGTGCATAGGCACATGGAATATTGACAATGACATTAATAGAATTTTAAAATTCTTAATCAATGTAATTTATATACTTTTTAATGGTTTTGTCTTTATGTTGTTGAATTATAAGCATTCTTTGTGTATATTTTGATACTAGACCCTTATTAAATATATGATTTACTTTTTCTCTCCTTCTGTAGGATGTCTTTTAGCTTTCCTCAGTGTGTCCTGTTATGGACTGAATTGTATCCCGCTCAATTATGAATGCTGAAGCCCTAATCCCCCATGTGACTGCATTTGGACTCTAGTTCTCAATCTATACTCACAGATCAGGGCTTTTGTGTACATTTCTTATTGGTCAGTATGTTTTTAATAGCCAGGAGGCAGGTGTAGTGTATTCTTGGATTCCAACTTTTTTCTAGTACCCTTTTCTAACATAGCACCTCCTTATGTGAGGGCACAAACTAAATTAGTCCCTAAAGGTTTTAACCTAAGCTAATAAATTTCAGGTTCTTAATTTCTATTTTTAGGATAGCAAGTAATAATTAATGACACAGTCATAATTACTGGCTTTTCCCATTGCATAAACCACTTGAGCAGAGAGAATTCAATAATAAGATTATGAGGATGCTCAGGAAATTATAGTAATTTCATTCTGTGTCTGCAAATGTTGAGAACAGGCAGATAAATATGACCCTCACAATATTTTGTGGAATAATAGGAAAAAGAAAACAAAGATAGAAACATAATTCTATTTTGTTTTGTTCCAGAAGAGGCAACAATAAGTACCTTTACAGTTTCTTTGGTTTAGAATAAATATGACAAGCAAGAATTCTGAAAATATTTGTTTTCTTTGTTTATTTTGTTTTTTCTCAGAGTAAATAATTTCTTAACAATTAAAAAAACTCTACTTAAAATTTATAAAGATTTTACAAAGTTTCCCATTACAAATGAAGTGACTAAGGAAAGAGATCTTTAAAAATTAAATTTAATTGCTTGAAAATGCATGAGCTTTGAAGGAGTAATTAAATTGACACTGAAATTACTCTTCAAATTTTCATATCTTTATAGGAACTTATGTAACACAATTCATACCATTAAGGCTTAATCTTCTGAAACACTACTGGAGAGAGACGAAGCTTTTAGGTAGCAAGCAATATCAGAATATTGGAGGTTCTCAGCTGTGTAAATCTCTGACTGAGCTCCAACAGAACTTGGTGAAGGCACTCACCATCACTGTGAAGAGATTCATAGAAAATACCCGATCTTCTACTGAATTGAAATTCCTCAATATCAGCTACCTTATACTAAATGGACTGTTACATGTTGCTTCATCAAAGCAATGGCAAAAGTAATTTTATGACTATTTTAGAATATGTACATCAGTGATTTGCATCATTTACTCACTTTTTTTTTTTTTCAATTAGGTGGAGGGGCAGAGAGAGAGGGAGAGAGAGACTCTTAAGCAGGCTCCACGCCGGGCACAACCTGATCTCACAACCCTAAGATCATGACCTGAGCCAAAATCAAGAGTCAAATGCTTAACCAACTGAGCCACCCAGGTGCCCCTTTATTCATTTCTTAAGAACATTCTACCACCAGCTCAAAGGTCTTATAAAGAGATGTTTTGTGATGTTACAGCATCTTTATCAGCCCTGTGCACTTCGGACTCAGATTATTGCCTAGAAATCACTCCTAATGTAAAAAGGGATAGTGGATACAATTCTAAATGAGAGGAAATTGTGGAAAAGTTTAAAGTAACTTTAAAAGGTCATATAGAAGCAGAGATGAGGTTGGATATCAGAACTTCTGATCAGAGTCTAAGCAAACTTTCAAATACTGTCATGACTCACCTTGTCCCTACTCATCAGTGTTATAAGAATCAAAACAAAAGAATACACAAAGACAATAAATTAAATATTTTTTCAGAGGAGAAAATGTCCCTTTATTATAAAGAAGTTCAGGCTTAAAGGATACAGAGGTTTGCCCAGATCATAACTGCATTTGACAGCACAGCTGGGAAAGGACTCTGCTTTCTGACTCTACATTTAATTCTCAATCATTATTTCTGTCACTGGCTTAGAAATCATTGATAGAACACCTACTTTGCTTCAGTCCTTTTGTATATCTTCAGGTCACAGATCATTGGACAGAGACACTGCTTTCAAAGATTTTCTTTCCCCACCAAACATATTTTATTTTCACCATTGAAGGTAAAGTATAGTTACTGAGCCATTATATAATGGTTTTCTCTTATCTATATTGATACTATTTTTCGATCTCCAGAAAGTTCACATTCAAACATAGATTTTTTTTTCCTGCATGTATCAAAAATAAAATACCTTTAAACTGGTTGTATTCTCATGTTTTATTTTTAAAACCAAGAATGTAACTCTAGTTTAACACATTCCTTGATGTCTACAATTCCATGAATAATTATTTAAGCTTAGTCAAGTTTCGGTTTTTTTAATCACGTAATTTAAGGAATTACTTAGTCATAAGTCATGCTTCTCTGTACACTGAAGACCTGAGTTTACTCTTCATTCATAGGAATAAAAGCACTACTATGAGCATGGGTTACATAGATGCTAACAAGAAAGGAAAATGCCTTCCTTGTGATATTTATATTTTTGTGGAGGAGATAGTAAACAAGAAAACAAATGAAAAGTGATATTTCAAATATTGATGAGTAGTATTTTGTGTAAGATATTATACAATGCTTTTCTCTTGTTTAGATACTTTATTTTACTCTCATTTTCACTACATAAAATATTTTAATGACCATCTTTCCTTTTCTATACTCAACATATGAGTTTAGAAATCAAACGCCCTTTCATTTTACCTGCAGTGTGACATTAATACCAAGAGCTACTGTGAGTTTGAATTGCATTTCTTTCTAAAGTAGCATTGTGTTTATTTCTAACATAAGGAACCAAGATGCTTCTTCTTCATAGTTCATCCATCCTTCTCTCAACAAGGAATTGAAGTACCAACGGTGCCAACTATCTCCTATGCCAAGGTAGAGATTCCGGAATTAATGAGCTGATTCATACAGAGTAAGCCTAGCAGCTGAGGTGTCAAGTTCTACTAATCATAATAATTCCAGGGTATTTTTTTAAATAACAAGATTGAAGATAAAAGTAGAGTGCCTTGTATAGGAAAATATTTTTTGCTGTTGTTGAGGTGGGTTTGAGATGAGAGGTTAAAATACTACCCTTACATTCATGAGTGAGGAAATCAACCCAGTGATCGGGCAACAGCATTGATTGGGCGTCAGTGTTGGCCATCTTTTTACTCCCTGTCAAAGTCAGCAGAGATGAAGCTGAGTAAGAATTCCATTTGCAGCAAGCAAAACTCTGAAGCACTTACAGTTCGAGAAAGCTAAGGATTAAAACATTTTCTTCAAAGAAAGAAAAGGACTTCAAAAAAATAAAAATAAAAACAATGTCAGACACTAGAGGATTAAAGAACACAGAAGGAGCTGCTTAGACATACTGAGGAAAGAGAGGTTTTGGAGAGAAGGGTCATCTTCAGCTTGGAAGCTGGTGCACGTTGCCCGTAGAGGTTTCATTAATAGTCTAAGTGAAAAATCTTGAACCACACTGTCTAATAAGGATCCACTAGACCCACGTGACTATTTTAATTTATATTTATATTAACTAAAATTTAAAAAATTAAAATTTCTGTCCCTGAGATATATTACCTACACTCCAAGAGCTCAACAGCTACCATGGTAGCTCATGACTACCATGTTGAATTGTGCAGCTATAAAACATTTTTTGCTTGTAGAAAGTTCCATTACACAGCGTTAAGCCAGTTTAATAGGAGAAAAGGGGCAGGAAAAAGATAGGTAAGAGTAGTTCCAGTCTAGAGTTCATGAAACAGGATTTTTTTTTGCAGAGAATTAAATACATTTTTCATTAATAAAACATAAATAATGAGGTTATAAGTAAAAGGAGATGTAATTGGATTTTTAGCCAAAGGCAATATTATGGCCTTTTATACCATTCTAAGCAACTTTGAATTTATACTTTAGGGCAGGGCATATTGCCACAGTGTTCATGTAAGTAGGATTCTATGAGATATTAATTGAGGGTGAAACAGAAAAGGGAAGAAGGTGTTCAATGGACAAAATAATCATGGGAAATATTTTCTTACAAATCTCTTTTGCAAACAGACAATTCACATGAGCATATTACATCTCCAAAGACACAATCTAAAAACTTACTTGAATTTATTTTAAAACCCAGATTGAAATGAAGCATCTGCCTGGATAGATCCCCCCCTTTTATTCAGCTAGTAGTAGGCACTAGACCAGTATTTAAACAGTGCTGTTGCAAATGATGAGGACCTAAAGGATTGTAACCAAAAGAGTGTGTTGGGTAGCCATCTATTCAAGAAAGATCACTTGGCAGTAGTGTGAAGGATGAATTTGAGAAGACTATGTAGAAGCAGTTTTGAAAGTCATCTCATTAATTCATTCATGAATGACAAAATAGTTCATTAAACCAGGACAAAGGGTATGAATTTCAGAAAATGTTAGAAAACAAAATTGTAGAATATGACTTAGAGGAAATGTATGTAAGGAAAGGGGAAGGATCTAACATGCATCTCCTTTTTGGCACTGGATGATGCCATGTAATTTCCTGAAATACAGCATTTTAGAAAAATGATAAAGTATTATAGTAAAATGCAGTCTTTCATTTTAAAAACAAGATCATTTTAAAATCATTGTATATATCCTAGTAGAACTAGGTAGTTATACTCACATTCCACCTTTCTTCTTCTGCCCCAAACTAACCAGATAAGATCAATTTTTCCTCACTTCTTTTTTATTATTATTACCTTACCAGTACTGAAGTCATTAATTTATGTGCCAAATAAGAAACTCTGGGGCAATACTGGCTTTGCATCACTGCAGTGCAAAATATTTAAAAGAATGTTTGATCTTCTTTTGGTTATCTGCTTGGCAGTAATTTCTTACCAGTTGTTCTTTCAAGGTCAGCAGTTCTCTCCATTCTCCACACCCCCAAATTTCTGTCGACTGATTGCACAGAATAGTTTGCTTTCTCTTTGGTCCTATCTGCTTCCAACCATGATCTCAGAGCTTTATGTTTAAGTCCCCAAAAGATTTGTCTAGGTAGCTTTTTAACCACAGATATTTCCCTTCCAATTATGGAAAAAAAAAGTCCTTTTTTGACTTCCTTCACCCTAATGATGGTTTTAAAGTTCCTGATATGTTCCCTTTAGATACTGGTGTTATACTTTGTCCTTTTTGTGACATAAACAATTTCTCAAATATGAAACCTGTCTTGATTTACCAGATATATCTCCAGGTCAATTTTGACATGTCAGTTTATCATGCAGACAAAACACTAAGTCCCCCAACTATCAAGTGGGTTCTGGGTGACAGCTGTAAGAGAACTTCTAGAACTAATCAGCTGGCATCACCCTGTTTGGTACTATCACCCACAGATTTAACAGCCATAATTGTTTGTTTCCTTAGGGGAGTAGAATTACAGATATTTGTTTTGTCCTTTATGATCCAACTGATTATACTTCCAAGCCTGAATTTGTTTGGATATAATCGGTGTTTCCTCAGCTGGTGATCTTTATTTTTTTCCAGATAACTAATTATACATACTGTTGTGACTCCTGGCAACCAATGAATATTAGACCACTTGATTTATTAGTAGCTATGATCCGCCTATTTATATTTACTGACATTTTAAGTCATTTGTTTTCCTAATGAGGTTTTAAATTTTCCTTTTAACACCAGTTTACTGAATGTGAATTGCTTTCTTGTTTCTTTGGTTTGCACACATTATTTGGGTGGCAATTAATGTGTACAAATATGCTTTTATAAAGTCCAGATTTCTTTATTCTCAGAAACTAGTAAATTACAACTCATTAATGATATAAAATACTTATGATGTTGCATTTTCTTATTTTAAAATAAACTATGTTCTTGCACTTTTCTTTATGAATTAGGTGTACAGATGCAAGATATATCTTGAGAGAATTTAGCTTCTACCTCCCCTTTATAATTCCTATGTCTCCAAGAAGGTTTATTCTGAGGAACAACGGAGATGATATTAATAACACTGAAAATTATAAAGCATGCATACTAAGATGTGTACACATGTATGTGTGAATGAATTTGTGTGTGTGGTGTGTGCAAAAACCGAAACCTAGGAAGACACTTAAAAACATGTTTGTAGGGTCAATTTACTACATTGGACACATTAAAACCAAACAAAAGTGAGATTATGGATGAATTCCCATCAAAGTAATTCCATAAGACAGGAAATTATTCTTTCTAACTGGAAAAGTTATAAATTATCAACTCCAATTAAAAGATTTTTTTAGGGGCACTTAGGTGGCTCAGATGGTTAAGCGTCTGCCATCGGCTCAAGTCATGATCTCTGGGCCCTGGGATCAAGCCCCAAATCCAGTTCCCAGCTCAGTGGGGAGTCTGCTTCTACCTCTGCCTCTCCCCATTCTTGTGCTCACTCTCTCTCTCTCTCAAATGAATAAATAAAATCTTTTAAATATTTTTTTTAAATCAAAGATTTTTCTGGGGCGCCTGGGTGGCGCAGTCATTAAGTGTCAGGGCGTGATCCCGGCGTTCTGGGTTCGAGCCCCACATCAGGGTCCTCCACTAAGAGCCTGCTTCTTCCTCTCCCACTCCCCCTGCTTGTGTTCCCTCTCTCATTGGCTGTCTCTGTCAAATAAATAAATAAAATCTTTAAAAAAATAAATAAATAAAATAAAAAATAAATCAAAGATTTTTCTAATCTGGAAAACACACTCTCCTTTTATTCCCATAATGCCTTTTTCATCGTTTAAAAAAAAATGTATAACTGGCTACTATCTTGTCTATCTCTCCTTCTAGATTTGCATGTAAATAAAGCTATATACTAGGTTTCATTTAGCAATATGTGAAATTGTGAACACACACACAACTGCCACTAAATAAATATTTATGGAAAAGTATGTGTCCCAATCATAGAAATATTTTTAAAAATTCTGAAGATCAAATCAGGTTTAAGATGTCATTTTGGTGATTGAATGAAATTTGGTCATAGGAGATTAAACTCCTGATATTAAAGTGTATTGAAAACAGGCATGTCAACCAAATTTATATTTTGTGCCACTCGTGTTGAATGTTTTAAGCAATGCAACATATATGTTATATTAACATTCAAATTAACGTAATGATTTTTCTTTTCATCTGTGGTCAGGTGGTAAAATTCCAGCTTGTATCCTGTATCCTTATATCCTATCTAACATCTCTGTAGTGAGGTTTCTGCCTAACTATATTTGTGTTTTCATATTCTAAAATCAACTACATTGTGACTCATGTATGTATTAGATATACCTAAACTTTCAATTTTGTAGTTATTCCTATGCCATCCATTTCTGTAGTGGTTGATATTGGTGAAGAACAGAGAAAGGGATAAGGTTTTCTTCAAAGTATGTTCCCTTCATCTTATCCAACGTTTTAGCCACTGGGCACATCTGCAAAGTGGACATGGACAATAACATGGACGTCAATTATCTATATCTAAACCCACCTTAAATTTGTATATATGCACACACACACACACGTATATATATATATATATATATATATATATATATGGAGAAAGTGGATCATAGTATATTTTGAGATAATTTATTAGTACTTTATCATTACTAATAGTCTTATTAAACCCTATGGAATTTGTTCTTGATATTTTTGTTCGTGACCTAATTTAATGTTCATATTCATTTTTCTTTCGTGTTCCATAGCAGTTTCTGATTCATTTTACTTTGCTACATCTCATTTAGTTGTTGTTAGCTACTTGAAAAATAGAAATTTTAGTGTGAATTGCTAATAAACCTACATATGTTGGTTTAATTAATTGCACCAATCTTTATTGGCATCTCCTCTTTCTAAAACACTGTACCAGGTGCTTTGAGAAATACTGAGATGAATAAATCATGTTACACTTCAAAAAATACATACACCTTGGTATATATACAAAGGAAATGAAATAAGGGTCTAGAAGAAATATTTGAACTGCCATGTTTATTGCAGCATTATTCACAATAGCTAAGATATGGAAACAATGTAAGTGTTCATCAATAGATAAATGGATGAAGATGATGTGGTAAATATATATAATGAAGTATTATTCAATCACAAGAAAAAAAAATCCTTCCATTTCCAACAACATGAGTGAAACTTGAAGGCATTATGCTAAGTGAAATAAATCAGACAGAGAAAGACAAATACTGTATAATCTCATTTATTTGTGGAATCTAAAAAAGCCAGGCTAAAAAGAACAGAGTAGAGAGATAGTTATCAGGAGTTGGGGAGTGGGGAACATATTGATCAAAGGGTACAAACTTTCAGTTATAGGACAGATAAGTTGTGGGGATCTAATGTACAGTATAGTGATTATAGTTAATATACTATAATAAATACTTGAAAGTTGCTAGAAGGGCAGATCTCAAGTATTCTCACCACACACAAAAAAAGAAATGGTAATATCATGACCCGGTGGAGGTGTTAGCTAATGCAATCATGGTAATCATTTTGCAAGATATAAGTGAGTCAAATCAATACCCGTACACATTCGATTTACACATTGTTTTATGCCAATTACATCTCAATAAGGCTGGAGGAAAAAAGAATACATACCATTTTAAGGGATAGAAAACAGATGTAAATTACAATAATATAAAGAAGAAAATACACTAAGACAGGAGGAAAAAAAACTCCCAAAAGGTAGAGAGAGAACTTCCAATTTGGTGGATTAACAAAAAAGCAAACAAATAAACAAAAACAACAACAACAAAAAACCCCACTAATTTGAAAAGTTATGTCCACCCTATATTCATCCTAACATTATTTACAATAGCCAAGATATAGAAGTAACCTAAATGTCCACTGATAGATAAATGGATAAAGAATATGTGGGGTATACACCCAACCACACCCACCTACACACACACAGAAACACTTAACCATAGAAATATTACATGGAATATTAATTAGCCATAGAAAAGAAGGATATCTTTCCATTTGCAATAACACGGATGGACCTAGACGGTATTGTGCTAAGTGAAATAAGTTAGATAAAATAAATACTGTATGACCTCACCTATATGTGACAGTGAAATCACGCTAACTTGTTGGTTAGCCACTTGGATTAGGCCAAATGGGCCTAATCTAATCATGATGACCTATAAAAGGGACGAAAGATGAATTGGAGTAAGGGGAGATGGTAATATGAAGCAAGGGCTGAATGATATATTTTGAGGAAGAATCCACAAGCCAAAGACTACAGGTAGCCATTGGAAACTGAAAAAAGGAAGGGAATGGATTTCCCTCAGCAGCTCCTAAGGAGCCAACGCTCCTGGCACCTTTCCACTAACCTAGTAAAGCTGATTTTAGGCTTCTGACTTCTGGAGCTGTAATAGAATAAATTTGTGTTATTTTAAGTCACTAAGTTCATGGTAATTTTTTTTTTTTTTTACAGCAGCAAGAGTTAGTTTCCCACATCTTTCACTATACTTTAAGCTCTGTGAAAAGTAGAACAAGGTAATCTCTCTCTCTTTTCCAATTTTTTTTTTTAAACCACAGTATCTGCAGAGTCTGGCAATGTGCTCACTACATGGTATATACTTAGTACCCCATGAATCTTTCATTAATTGAATAATCAAGTTTATTAAGAAGAAAGGGACACAAATGAGAGTCCAGAACATTGGATTCAAGAAGACTAAGTACTATCTTAATTCCACCAGTAATAAGTAGGTAATACAGACACATACTGAACTTCTCTGGGCTCAGTTATTTTCTTATACAAAGCTAGATATTGTTATATATTGCTATTTCTTTTTCCAGATGAATCACTGAATAGTCTCTTTAAAAAAAACAAACCTTGGGAAATATTTCCTATCATATTTCCTGTATTGGGGAATCACAATATATTTAAGCATTTTGAAGAATCTAAAGTTCATAAAATATTTTAAATTATATATTCTCATTATTTATCATAGTTATTGAAATATATTCAAGTAAGAAAGACTTCTTTCCTTGTATCTTCTATTAATGGTATCTGGTAAAGTCAATCTTCTGCTAAATATACCTAAGAAAATGTTGAACACAATCCTATCAAAAATTATTCTCATATCTAAAATATTATGATTGATCTAGTTGTTTAGTCCAAGTGGCTTCCTCTGTTTTAATTATATTTCAGTTTGGTTTTTCATTAGATTTTTGGAAAAGGTAAGAAACATACTTTTAACAGTTCTCTACAGACCCACATCCCATAGGATCCCAGAAGAATGAGTGAACAGTGAAGTTCTTTCAGGTGGACATTAGCTAAAAGACGTTAGAACTATGGTAACCTGAACTATAAAGATACTAAGAAATGAATAATGGTTTTCACAGAACAGTTATATTTTTATCTTTCAAATAGAAAAAAATTTAAAGTTAATTACATTGCAAATAAATGAAGTTAATAAATATATTGAAAGCCCTATAATTCTAAAAACTGAAAGTATTTCAGCAAATTATAAAAGTTCTAAGGCCTTTGAAATCTCTGCTAAACAGAGAGAATAATACACATGTGAAACTCATTCCAGATACGGTAAATCTGGAAATGTCACTGATATCCACATACAATTTTGGATGACTAATCATAATACTTAAGGCAAATCAGACAGGGATGAATGTGCCCCTAAACAATAAGATTGTTCCAGGGAGGTTATTAAGTAGGACAGAAAAGATTCCCTGAAATCACCTTCAGAGGAAAGATATGGAGATGAATTGGCCACTGGCTATTTCTTATCCCTCTTTTCAACATTCAGATGAGCTTCAGACATGGAACAGAATAGAATCCACACACAGCAATGCTGTTGTGTATGCATAATGTGATTTATAAAACTTTCTTCAAATAACAGTGAAAGGGCTCAGCATAAGGGTAATTACAAGCAGGATCATCTAAAGAATTTACAAAGACAGGAAGCCTACAACCGAGAATGAATGGGTCCATCAATAACACAAATAACACCACGTGAGACAACGATGTACAAATTACAAGGCAGAATGGACTTATTTAACAGCACCTGGGAACTTATCCAGGAATATTTTATGTTTTCTCTGAAAGAACATTTAATGTGCATAGAAAATAGGGCAATTTTCGTGACAAAGTCCTAAATAGAGGGAACATTCAAATGTCATCAAATTATGCTTCCTCTAAAGCTAAAATATAAAATGCCCTTCCAATTCTTTTGACTAATAAAGTGTATGTGATCTGTTTCTTATTTTCTTTGATCGATTCTTATAATAAAGGCACCCATTTAAATGTAATATCAGAAATTATGGTGATTGCATTACAGTGGCAGAATATTATATTCATTCAATTACATATGCAATTACTAAACTTGTTCAGTATTAAAGTAAATGCCACAAATATTAAAGGTTAAAAAATTGCCTTTCATTTCATTTTTGGTTACCAATACATGAATCAAATTAAGAAGTTATTTTGTGTCAAATTTAGAAACAAGCACTTCATTTTCTTCTGTATATCATAAAGTATTTGCTTGTATATGCATACAGCTTGATGAATGCTTATTAATTAGTAAGTATGGATACTTTCAGTGAACTTGTCCATTTTGTAAGACTTTGAGACATGCTTGTATTTTCAAAAATTTCTTCAAATGTCTTTTACGTAGGACTTAATAGCCAGTATAACTTCATGCAGTCCAAGTTTCACCCATAAAAAGTGAGGGAAAAATCTTCACATGAAATGAACTAATTTCCTAGATTTCTGTATAGCTATTAAGACTATAATGTGGAGTCATTTCTGCAAACCTAGAGATGAATGTGTCTCTATGTGGAAAGCAGGGAGTGTCAGGTGGATTGTAATACTTTCTAACATGCAATTACCTTAGCCCATGCCATAAACATTTCATGCTTACAAAGGAAAGGTGAAGGGGGGAAGTGCAGAGGGAAATAATAGAGTTATGAGAACTATGCAAAGAGAATAAAGCTATAAGTGGCAAAAAACTATTCCCATAATTGTGCACATATGAAAGAATTCGAGAGCACAGTGAATATATGTCAAATTTGTCTGCTTATTGACTTCTGCCACTTAGCAACTAGTGTTCACTCTATAAAAAAAAGGAAATTTATTTTCTCCATAGCAATATAAAAAAACTGGTTTTTGCTATGAATTAATTTATTGAATTTAAAATTATTTTCTTCGCTACACTTATTTTTCTGTCTTCACATCTGCTGAAATCCCATTTCTCAGTCTACACCTGGATTTCCATTCCCATATTGTTAAGGCACATATCTGAAGGCTACTTGATAATTAATAGGTTTTTTTTTAATTTAACTCTTCTCCCTCTATTTCCTGTATCAAAAAATGACATAAAGCCAACGAATTATCAGAGACACTTTCACTGCTCTTTTTCTGCTATATCCATTGGATTACTACATTATCTCTAAATTATAGCTCGAAGTTTGCCTTTTCCTCTATGTCTGAAGCATCATAGTCAAAGGTTACAGACTTCTTGCTTTCTACCTGGATCACGGATCTAGCATTGAATGGGTAATCCCTGCCTCCAGGGCTATACTGATCCAGTAAGCTTCCAACATACTGACAGTGATTTTTGAAACTACAGTATGACTATGTCATTCCCCTACTCAATATCCTTTAATAACTTTCAACCACCTTCAAAATAAAGTTTGTATAGAAGGTAGATATTAAACCACAATATTTTTATTCCAGGGAATTTCTAGATCCTACCTGATTTAAGGCTTCATTAACCATAAAATCAAAGGTATTCCATGCACTATGAGAAGGGCAGGATGTTTTTGATAATGGGGAGGTCATTGCTTTTCTTTGAATATCAAGATAGCATTGGGGTGGTATACTAACATTCCAGGCAAGAAAATACCGTAAAAGCAAATGCTTTTGGTGTTTCAGGTATTTTTTGAGGAGAGAGAAGGAAGATTTCTCAGAATTCCCAAAGTGGAATTTCTTATATGTTAGGATAAGAGCCTAGATGTCTCCGACCACAGAGTTTTGTTGTTGTTGTTTTGTTCTGTTTTGTTTTTTCATTGCTGTTTTAGTCTATAAAAGGCATCTGGAAAAGTATAGAGCTTCAGAGCACAGTCAGCTGAAAGAGATAAAGGGATACCATTTTTGTTGCTAAAAGATGATGAGACAAGGAGAGAAAAAGAAAAGACAAAGTTTAGATCTGTCTGTATTCCCAGATCTAGCCATGGGTTTGGTTGAAAATCAATTGGTTATAAGATGAGGAGGCTGTGTTCTCTCTTCCACCCCTGCAATGCTCAAAGAATCCTATAGTTGCCCTAACAATAGGTCTAATACGATCTGTGAGCATAAGAATGTTGATGCTGAGGAAAGTACTTACATAGACGGGCCTGAAGTAGTTCCCTTCTTTCTCCTTAGACAACACACAATAAACAGATTGTCAAACCATCCCCTATGCCCTTGTGGGGCAAAGACAATAGAGCTGGGTGGAAGATCACGGGGAAGATAGTTCACATTAAGAGGAGTGGGATGAGTAGATGGATACATGGACAAGGAAGGGCCACCATTAAGCTGTGAAACACAGGCGTGCTCTCATAGCTACAGGGAATCACCACAAGGGAACCATTAGGCATTGGTCATGATGAGCAAGCAAACATCCTGGGATAAAAACTGAACACTAGGGGCGCCTGGGTGGCACAGCGGTTAAGCGTCTGCCTTCGGCTCAGGGCGTGATCCCGGCGTTATGGGATCGAGCCCCACATCAGGCTCCTCCGCTATGAGCCTGCTTCTTCCTCTCCCACTCCCCCTGCTTGTGTTCCCTCTCTCACTGGCTGTCTCTATCGCTGTCGAATAAATAAATAAAATCTTTAAAAAAAAACCAAACTGAACACTGCTTCTGTGACCATAGAGAGACCCTGGGGCCAGTGTGAGACAGTGTAGCACTTCCCAGTGATATGAGAAAACCCAGAGATCCTAATGCCGTTTTGAAAAGGTGGATGGCAAGGGAAGGACTCCTGAGAGGTAAGAAATGATGACGTTTCAAGTAAGAAATTTTTCATTGGCAAGATCAAACGTACGCACGTTTGATGAGAAAATATATCTATTATAGGAAATAGCACACTTTTAATACATCTGATACACGATATAACTATTTTGACCCCACTCTGAGATCAAACTGAAATACATTAGTTCAGTCATTAAAAACCATCTTAATTGAGGCCTAGGGGTGCTAGGGGTAAAACTAAGCAAAACAGCACTGCTCATAGACAGGGAGTTCATGGAAGATCAGAGAGTACAGAAAGATAACCAGTTAAATAAAATGCGGTATAAAAGTTGTATGTGAAAACCCAAAGCAGAGTCACTGGTCAGATCAAGAAAGGTACAAGTTAAGACTGATTAACTTGTTATTCTTCTGCATGCATCCAGCACACAAACTACAGTGAATTTCTTAACATGTCCTAGTATTGCTAATGTCTCAACTTGCATGCGTTTGCTCCCTATACAGAACGATCTGTATTAGTTTCCTATAAAAATAACTGCTATAAATACTGCTATAAAAATTAACACAAATTTTGTAGCTTCAAACCACACAAATTTATTATGCTATAATTCTGGATGTCAGAAGTCTTGGAATCTAGGTGTTGGTGCATCTGAGTTCCTCCTGAAGGCTCTAGAAGAGAATCTGCTTCCTTGCCTTCTCCAGTCCCTGGAGGTCTTCTGCATGCTTTGGTTTACAGGGCTTCCTCCTAGTGTTCTAACCTCTGCTTCTGTCTTCACATCTCTTCCTTTCTGACTTGATCTTCTCATCTCCCTCTTACATGAACCTTGTGATTACAATGGGCTTTCAATTACACTCCAGGATACCGGTCGTCCCATCTCATGATCCTTACCTTAATCACTCCTCCAAAGTCCCTTTTAGCATGTAATGTAAACATATTAGCATATTTCAGAGATGGTCATTTTTGAGGGGGTGAGGGATGTCATGCAGCCTAGCATACCCTGCTGAAATTTCCATCTAGATCTTTTCAGAATTATTATTATTTTTTAAAGACTTTTATGGTTTCATAAAAGGAGAATGAAGTAGGTAGATACAGAATAAGCAAAGGAAAGATAATGGGAAGCAAGGAAAGAGAAAAAGAAGGAAGAAAAGAAGGAAGAAAGGAAGCAAGTCAAGCTCAGATTATTATAGTATAAAAAAGTAATATTTACCAATGAATTGTTAAAAATAAGCTTGTAGCAAAAGTTATACTTATTTTAAAAGGGAAATTTCAAATGATCACTCGAAATATACTCATTTACATGTACAAGGAATCATCCAACATAGTCCTTTGTCATCTTAAAGAACATATCTAAAAGATACTTTTACTTCTCTAGCACAGAAGCTAAACCGGTACCAGCCAGATCAAAGAAAATGAGAAATGTAGGGTGTTCCATAGAGTATTCTCAGCTCTGCAATATTATCCCTCAATTTGTCCTACTGAGTCAGAATTACTGACCCCCAGGGCATGGTGGTAGATCTATTATTTTAACATTTTCCATAGCATGGTCTAATAAGTAAAACCCATCAGCTAACATAAAAGGCATTCCTTGTTAAACCTAGATATAATGTCTACTTATAGGATATTATCCAAAGCGTGACTCTTGTTAAATAAAAAGTCATTTATATCTGTATATTTCACCTAAAAAATGTACAGACCGTCTCTAGCATTAAGTAGGAAAGTAATAGTTTCTTATTACATACAATATTTGTTCAATATATCTTTCTTTTTAAAAATTCATGCCATGTAGGTACTCAATCACTGGTTATATGTATACAATTTTCTCCTAAAATACAGTTTTTATTGAAGAAGTCATTTACTGTTGAGATTATATATGTCTCTGATATATCTTTCTTTTAGTGCCTCATAGAAAAAGTAACTCTTCATTTATTTCCTTATTGAAGGAGAATCCAGCGAATACCTTCAGCTGATTCATCTTAGAAATATCTGTACTCTCATCTAGTATATAGCAAATCACCCACACAGACTAATTTGTTCTAATGCTCTTCCCTTCCAAGTTGCTGCAATATTTTCAATTACTTTTAAGCAGTATTTGCTGAGAAAGAATTGCATTTTACTTTATTGCCATATAGCTTCCAGATACTTCTGCTTTTCACCATGGGAGAAAGATCATGTGCTTCTCCAGTGATACGTGATGTTTTGTATCTTGCTATTATATATTAAACGTGAAGTCTAAATCTTTTCATCACATTGCCGTTAAGATAACCAGTAAACCTCCATGGGGACGGCTTTCAGGGCCACTGTTCAACTCTTTCCAAAGCATTGTCAAGGCTTTTGTTTATTTTGTAAAATTTTTAACGTACAATTAAGCACATCAGTGCCGGCTTTTCAGGTCTCTACTCCAACCTTCAGTGGCTTCCTACTCAGATTTAATTTAAAGAAGATGCAAGGCTCAAAATCTTCTGACTCTCTCCCTGCCAGGTATGAGTAGAGCTCACTCTCTTACCTCCTTCCAATGTCACTACCCTTGACTATACTTTTGAGTATTGCAAACCCTCTTCCCACGTTTTCTTTTCCCCCTCAAGGACTAATTATCTCCCAACACACTGTATAACTAACTTGTTATATGTTTTGTCTATAAACTTCTACTGGAAAGTAAGCAGTCTGAAAAGAGCAATTGCTTTTTTTATGCTTTCTGTTTGTACTTAACTTGGTGATCCTCGAAGCGTAGAACAGTACTTAGTATCTAGGTAGTGGATATTTTTTGTTTGAAATCTGCTGAATTTGTTTCTACTGTTTGTCTGAAGTAGAATTACTTTGTTAGATTCTTTGTTGAATTAATTTCTACTGTTTTAAATAAGAGAGGTTTTAGCCATCTCCTGTCTGGTTTATCACAATTACCCTCTAAATGGTTGTACAACCTCCATCTTCATTCGTTTCTGACATGCTCAGACATCCCCACTACTGGAAAAGCCACTAAAACAAGAAATTTTGTTTGAAATAAATTGGGAATGTTATCTCTATAAAAGCAGCATATTAGCTTTACATTGTATGAATGCAGTCTCTTAACTATCTCTAATTTGTCAGCAGGGCAGGGCCAAACCACTGACCAAGAAACATATTAAACAGTCAATAAGAGACGAAAAACAAATCAAAATGTCTAAATGGAATGGAGTACTTTTTTAAAATCATAAACCACTAAGTGGTTACCATTAAGGCTGAGATTACCCTGAGGTAATATAAATATTTCTGGTTCTATTCAGTTGTTTTCAGGCAGTAGAAAATTTTCAAAAATGTTGAAAACTTCTGTCAAAAAGTATGATTCTAAAATGGTTTTAGCAATGTTGAGGCAAAGATTACTTAAAAATATCAAATGCTGGTGATAATGAATTCAATATCATTTTAGAACCAAAATGCTTCTCCTTGGGAAGATCACCGTACACATCCATTACTTAGAACACAAGCAGTTATCTCCAAATAACAAATCCAAGAGCTGATAGTTCAAAGATGAAAACACCAAACATGGAACATTAAATTCTATTATGTTGTGTATGATTATAGATTAGGAAACTAATTAAGGTTTATATGATTTGATTGTCCAATTAATATATTTATGTTTATATCTATCTATATCTAACAATCTATTCATATCTATCAATATCTTATGGCTATCATTCATCTATCAATCATCTTTGATGTGACATTTTTAAATAGTTTGAATACTGTCTGTTGCCTTTGTGGCCTCTCAGGGCCTTGAACACAGACACTACGTTTCCTTTACTCCTTCTTCTCACATCAAGCATAGGATAGGAACTGTGCAAGGTTTTATTAGCCTGAATTCACTATTAAGTAATATTTTGTTAATATTATATAAGATAGATATAATTAAATTTTAAAAATTAGACACATAGCATTTAGAAAAGCTTACTTTTTAAATATTTTCTTTTATCATGTATATATACATTTTCCTATACAGCATTAATTAGAAAGTATGTGATTCTTTTTTAACTTACTTGGGTTAAATATATGTTTGGTTCACAAGTTTTTGCCAGACATCCTTCAACTAATAAATGCATTGTTTATACATTTTTCTATATAACAATATACATGTGTTAATTTATCTACCATATGCCAGACACTAAATTATACATGAGATGCAATCAATAATATTTTTATTTTAAAGTTAGAGTTAGTAGAAACATAAGATCTTGCCGCGACACCGCCCGCGGAGCCGCGGCGCAATTAGGGAGAAGGACGAGGCACAGACAGGTTAGCTTGCGAAAGAGAGCATGGGTGCAGGGGACGACCGCCAGGCGCGCCACCGCCGAGAGTGCGATCGCCCGGAACAGCTGCAACCTCGCGTATTTATTGGCAATAAACAATCAAAGACAATCAAGGGGATGATCTCTGGTACATCCTAGTGAATAGTAGTACATCATGGGGAAGGTCACGGGAGTAGATGATGTAATGTTCAGCAAGTGAGGCCTATTCTTAAACATGTTTCTATGGACCCCGCAGGCTATTGTCAAGAGCAATCAAGTTTTGGTAGGGGCAGCATTCTGCCCTTTAGCGGACCAGGGGTTCCTGGCCGCTTGTTATCTGAGGGCAGCGTTGCACCCTGACCGAGCTGGGTGTTCCTGGCCGTTCCTGGCCGCTGGGCACGCCGGGCGTTGGGACTGCTGTGCTCTGACGTTTACGCTAAAGCCCGCAAGGTCACAAACATGTTTTCCTATTATATCCTTAGCATAAGCTCTCGGCCAGGGGCTGCTGCAAGATCTGTACAGGTAAATGCTCACGGGAATTAGCAGACATGCTAAGGAAGTTGCCGAAGTTCATAATCAAGGCGTTTATACACAACATGAGCTTTAAAAATAAAAAGAAAATTGTGAGTATGTGTGTATGTGTTATCCTCTATGGTGATAATAAATACCTTTTTTCTATGAACACTGGATTACTTAATAGCTTTTAGACCATGTCTAGTCGTGGTGGCTAACATGTCACACATGTCTTCACATCTACACTCAAAAGAGCTCTCCGTTAGTGCTAACTACATGCCTCATATTTCCTCCACTGGAAACCTCAAGGGTTAAAAAGGTGGCAAAAATGTGCTGGAATGGCTTCAAGTAGTGTAAATGTAATTTAAGGAGTGTTTAATATTGTATTTGCAAGAATGACAAAACCCGGAATCAGGTGATAAAATGAATTATAGCTTAAACAACATGACTTTGGGATGTTGCTTTGTCCTTCTGTCTCGGTGTCTTTCCCTTTACCTATAATCCCTTATTGCTCAGAAATGATACCAACACATCCTATGAGAAGGTGACTACAAAGGCCATAGGATAACTTTCTCTTTCTAAGTCTGCTCACCTCTCTTCTAACCAGAACTGTACTCATGTTTCATTCTCTTGCCATCTGTTATTTCTTTAAGCCCACTCCTCAATCCAAAGCTGGTACATTTCTCTTCACAGTGAGGACAGACTGCCTGAAGATAGCCTGACTGTCTTGTCATCAGAAACCCCAGAGTTGAAGACCTGTGTTGGATCCTGTAGGTTCTCAGATAACCACAAAAGACTCCCTTGGCTTTTTTGGTTTAGACTTAAAAGATGAAAAGAGGGCCAAACAACATAATATTTTAATAATTATTATTACTTAATAATAATAAATAAAAATAAATAATTTTATAAGGTTTTCATGACACTGTATTTAAATTAAAACTGTTAAACCCCAAAGAGAAAGATTCTTATTTCCCATTCTTATCAAATTTTTACTTAAGCCAATAAAGCCAGGCCACACCCATCTTACAAGAGCCACATCTACATTCTAGAAAAGTATGTTCTTCACTCTAACAAGCTGGACCTTTCACTATGTTGTTTAAGAATTAGGTGCTGCTGTAAGTACATGTGAAACCACTAAATTCTGCTGACTTATACTCTCTAGGTCTTGGGCTCCCCTGTCTCCAAAAAATGATTTACCTAGAATGTTCATGCTCAAGTTCAATTTCTTATTCAGGATTTTGCTCCTTTGACTCAACCATGATTTTTACATGTCTGTGTAGTTTCCTTTGGTGTTGACATCCCACTGACATCTATTCCAAGCATATGTGTGTTTTTTCAGCATGATAGGTATCATCCTGCCTCAAAGCCTTTGTACTTGCTACCCTTTACTGAAATGTTCTTCTCTAGTAACTCGCATAGTAACTGACCACCACCCTTCTCCAGAGCCTGGGTATACATGGGTTCCAAAGCAGTACTGTAAGACTGTCAGGTGTCCTTCTGACAGATTCCACACATGGAAAACACATGGGAGTTATAATAACTCTCCTTCCCTAGATTGCTGGTGAGATCCCTAAGGAGGAGCTAACCTTGGAGAATATCAACTTATTCTGTATGGGCTCTACGTTAGTCAGCTTGGGCTGTTATAACAGAATACCATTGACTGGGAGGCCTGTAAACAACAGAAATTTATTTCTCACAGTTAGGGGTGATGGTTGTCTGAGATTAGAGTGCCAGTTTGTCCAGGTTTTAAGAAGAGCTTTCTTCTGGGTTGCAGACTTCTGACTTCCAGCTGTGTCTTCAACATGTTGGAAAGAGGATGAGAGAGCTCTCTGGACCTCCTTCTAGAAGGTCATTAATCCTATGCATGAGGGTTCTATCCTCATGACCTAATGACCTCCAAAAGTCCTCATTTCCTCATACTGTCACATTGGAGGTGAGGATTTCAACATATGACTATTTAGAGACTCAAACTTTCAGTCTATCACAGATTTCCTCCTTTTAGAATTCCAGGATATTCAGGAGGAAGCAGTAGATGAAGAAAGTAATCAGATAAGGCATGTATTTATCACATCACAAAGATGTCAGAGGAAAGAGTAGAAACATTTGGGAAAAGAAACGTGGACGAGTATATCCTGTGAATACTAGATTACAAGGTTAGTGAGGAGTTTTCATTACCCTAAGTGAGGTTGTAAAGAATGCCAAGGGAAATGAAGTCTATAATAAGATAAGATTCCAGAGAGTCACAAGTATATTTCTAGGTAGAGCAGAAACTTAATGAGCTTAGCATTTTGTGGCATTAATTATCAGACTTTTGGCTTTCCAAAACATTTCTAACATAACCTTGGTAACCATTTGAACTGTTGTCCTTTGGTGCTGAATTACATAGCTTGAGAAAGAGGGTACTTTGTTTTTCCCCTGAAACAGTCATCCATGATGGAAGTAATGAGAGTTTAGGTTATTTGGAAGGTCTCCATCTTCCCAGGATACAGTGGTTTTCAATTCTTGGTAGGTAAGAATCACCTGCAGAACATCTAAAAAAAAAATCATGAATAAGCCTAAACACAGAATTACTGAATTGGCATCCTCATTGTTCCATCAAGATAGCATCACATTTCTTTGCACATAAAAATCTAGCATTTGGAAGTGTGAAGTTGTTTGTCTATTTGTCTGTTTGTTTGTTTGTTTGTTTGTTTAGAGCAGGTGAGAGAGAAAGGGAGGAGGGGGAGGGGCAGAGGGAGAGAGAGAATATTAAGCAGGCTCCCTGCCCAGCGCAGAGCGCAGCGTGGGGCTCAGTCTCCCAACCCTGAGATCATGATCTGAGCCAAAATCAAGAGTCGGATGCTTAACTGAATCACCCAGAAGCCCCTAAAATATGAAATTTTTAACTTGTGAAAGGATTTCAATCTAAAATGAAACCAGAGAAAATGAAATGGAAAAGTTCACGCGTACACACTCAGAAGGATAGAACTTAAGAACTGAGAAACTGATTTCCCATAAGCGCCTCATTTACAGAAGACAGTCTTATCTCCCGACCAATGAACATCTGAGAATTTCTCCCCCTCCTCAAGCCAGTGAATTTCCTGCTTGGACTCTGGCTAGGCTTCCCCATCTTTGCGCTATTTGCCCATAAATACAGTTTGTCCCAAACCCTCAATGGCTTTGCCTGTAGCTTGCTAGAGCATGCTTATCCTGAATTGCAATTCTCCTATTCCCAAATAAACTCAATTTCTGGTAATACGAGAGTGCTTCATTTTACCCCCTTTAAGTTAACAAACTCTTTATCTCATTTAATAGATTTACTTTAATTGCAAATTTTCCTAAATATTTACTAAACAAGTTTCTTCTAATGTAGAGAAAATACTAAGTTTTATATAATTTATTTAAGTAATGACGTTTGGATATGGTCCCTTTATATTTTCTCTTTAAAAATTTTCCTTAAATAATAGGAACACTTGACCAGGAGGTTACCTTCATCGAGGTCATGTTTCTCTCATAGATTCTAATATTGTTCTCTGTATAGTCACAAAATGGAATAGAAAGATAATGTCCTGGGAGTTAGGGAACCTGGCTCGGCAGGTAATTCATCTCGCTGGGTCTTAATTTCCTTAACTTTCCATCTGTAAAATAAGATTCTTTTTACAGTTTTGTTTGTATAGTGTCCCATGTCTATCATGAGGCTTCAACAAATATGGTGAAAGTAACTTGACACAATGAAAACACATCTCTAACTTAAGTTGGCAGATATGCTGACATTTAGATGTCATTTCAAACATAAAATATATCAAACTAAAATCATTGCCTTTCTGCCAAAACCAGCTCCTCATTATGATTTCCTCTTTTCTGTCAAGGATCTTTCCCTTCAATCATTCTCATCCTAAATTTTGGAGTCAACCCTGACTCTAAGTTCTCATCATGGTCCGTCCATATGCAGGTCCCTAGTCCTATGCATTCCTAGTCACCAGTATTGCTCAACTTTCTTTCTTTTTTTTTTTTTTTGCTTTTTATTTCCTTTACCCACTCTGCTATAATCTTAAAGACTAATATATGCTAACAAAAATTAAAATTTCCAATTAAATATCTTAAAAATTTCAAGGCACCTGGGGGGCTCAGTTGGTTAAACGTCTGCCTCCAGCTCACGTCATGATCCCAGAGTCCTGGAATGGAAAGCCCCGCCTTGGGGTCCCTGCTCAGTGGGGAGCCTGCTTCTCCCTCTCCCTCTACCCCTCCTTCCCCCTCTCCTCCCACTTGTGCTCTCTCTCTCTCTGCTCTTTCTCAAATAAATAAATAAAATCTTTAAAAAAAATCAAAAGTTTCATTTCTAGGCAATCTTGATGAAACACCAAACTGTTTAGCCTGGTATTTCAACATTTTCACAGCAAATACCTTCTAAGTTTCTCCATTAAATGGTTATGATGGTTAATAGCAATTAATTATTAATTAATGTCAGGCACTATCCAATCACCTTAATTCTGTAATATGATTGAATTTAGTCTTCACGCTATTATCACCAAATGAGACAAACTGAGGAATGAGAAAACCGAAGTTTAAAAACGCGGCTCGATTTTGATACCATTTTGATCGGAGTGATGATTTGAACCAGGCTATCTGAGTCACGTCTGTATTGGTAACTGCATTACATTGTCACTCATCCCAGGTTTTTTTTTTGTCTCTGAATGCTTGTTTATCTGTCTCAGTACATCCTCCATTTAACACGCACTCCTTGCTCATTATTCTCTATTTGGGCATATCTATCCTGGAAGACCAAGATCAGGAATCTTTCTCAAATCCAGTCATGTTACTTTTGCTCATGGTGTTCTCGTTCTCCTTTACATTTTATTTACTGTCCCTAGTAGTCCCTTGTTATGATAATGATATCTTTTATTGGAATGCAATTATATTTCTTGTGTTTCTTACTATCTCATAGGAATAGAACGAATGTCAGGTCACCAAAATGTCAAGTGCAGAGTCTTAGAGGGCTTTTCAGAAAAAATGTATGGATTCATGAAATCACATGTACTAAAACAAGTTATAAAATCTACACAAAATATGTTTGACAGCTATACTCTGTCTGTTGTTGTACACAGAAAATAAATAGGTAGATAAAATCTATAAAAGCCTTAATATACATTGGAGAATTCAGCAGTGTTCTCTACCTGGATTTACAAAGAACATTATTTTCTAATATCAGATTGATTTAGGGACCATAAACGTCAGACTGTTATTTTGTGGAGGAACAAATAATCCACATTACACACAGTAACTTTCAAGATAAATTTACACTGATTATTTTCTTTCCTGATGTGCTATTAATATTGAGTTTCTCTGAGAAACCCAACATGTTACTCTTTTGAGAATAGTCAATGGAAAATAATAAATAAAGTACCTTATTTAATATTGTTAGAATTTCCTAACACATGTATATCAATAAAAAATATGCTTGATCAAAATAACAACAGTGAGTAATTCAAAATGGCTTTGCTTATATAGCTTAGAATAATAGTCAAAATTTATGAACTGTTAAGGGAGTCTTGAATTTTTGACCTATTAACTTTAAATATGAGAAATCCAATAACTGAGTGGTTAAATAATACGATGAAATTTACCAACAGAAACTAATATAGGCAGAGCAATTCTAGTTTAGAAATGATGCCCTGTTTTCTATTATTATACCTCACTATTTTCCCCAATTCTAAATCAAATTTGAAATTATTTAAAATCTCTTCATATAAGATTATGTTTTTTTCTTTTATTTCTACTTAACAATGGCATAAGATAGTTTGAAAATAGTATCACATACTTCACGGTTTTTTCTGCATTCTATAATTTTATCTGATTTTTTGATAATATTGAAAACATAAAGGAAATAACCAGACATTTTTAGTAAAATTGACTCAGAAATTTGACTCCCTGCTTTTTCAAAATGTTACCATTTATATGCATCCTCTTCTTCAAATGTGAAAAGAAAAACAATTGATCTATTTGTCCAATCTGCCCTCCATAGTCTATCACAGCCCTCACTTTCACCCTCGATGTCAACCCTAATGGATGCTCTAAAATGAACCACAGGATTAATAATGATTCTTAAAGTTTTATTTCAAATCTCTAAGTTCACATTTTTAAGAAAATATATTGCGATTAAGTACGTTTGACTTTTTCCTAAATTTTTGCTTTGTTTTATTTTTTTTTATTATTTTTTTTTAAAGATTTTTTATGTATTTATTTGACAGAGATAGAGACAGCCAGCGAGAGAGGGAACACAAGCAGGGGGAGTGGGAGAGGAAGAAGCAGGCTCATAGCGGAGGAGCCTGACGTGGGGCTCGATCCCTCAACGCCGGGATCACGCCCTGAGCCGAAGGCAGACACTTAACCGCTGTGCCACCCAGGCGCCCCTAAATTTTTGCTTTGTTTTAAAAGTAGGCTTCATAACTCTTTCGCTTTGCATATAAGAAACACCAGAGTTCAAGAACTCACAGGTGAAGTTGCTCCATGAAATACTTAGAGTAAAAATGTGGCTGTGCTGGAAGGCAGACAGATCATGAGAGCAGGCTGCTGGAGAGCTGCTTTTCAATGACTCTAGAGGGTTGCAGACAGGAGGAGGAAGAGGCAGTGTACCAGGTGCTGATTCAAAGGAATCTGGAGAATACTTGAAATTTGATGTCATAGTCAGCAGAACTGGGTTGGCGAGAGGAGCTACTTACAACTTCTTTGAAAGAAAGCTTATTATGAAATGATTTTTGTCAAGGCATGTGCTGATAGGTCTTCTTATAGAATTCATCGTAGGTGATTTCGATATATCTTTGTGTATTCTCATCATTCTCAAAATCTGTTATCCCCCCTTCATGTGCTGAATCACACAGAATTGCTGATAATTGACAGTTTTTGACCAAAAAAGAGCAATTTTATATGGTTCAATCAATCATCATAAACTAGTTCGTATTTCCACATCTTTTATTACATAAAAATCCATCTTCATTCTCTGTTTAGTTGCTTAGTTCTTATTAACAGATAATCATATTCCTTTGGCAAATACCTGTTAGGTCAATCTGAAGATACAACTGAAAAATGATATGACTGATGTTTAGAAGAAACAGAAAAGGCAGGCTTGCTAACATATTGTAGTTAATAAGTGAACAAATAAACTCAGATGAATCTGATCAAGGTTAGGCTGACATATGGATTAACTGAGACTGTCAAAGTGCTTCTATGTCAACATTGTGTGTACGTCAACAGTGTGTGCATTGTGTTGTGTTGTGTGTGTGTGTTTAATTAGTGCATCAACAATTGCTGTCGGTGATGCTTTGGAATCTGTGTGAAACATACACATTCAATTGCCTTTTATAATCGTTTTTTAGTTTATATTCTACTTCCACTGTTGAGTCTTCTTATACTCATTCTGCAAATTTCCTGTCCTCTTTCCCCTTAAATAATTTCTAGGCCTTTCATATTTCTTTCCCTACACTCCCAGTGGAATTTCTTTCATTAAAAATACTAGATTGACATTGCCAGTGAGATACACTTCTAATTTTCCCTCCCTATGCCCAGCAGTCTGAGACTATTCAAATTGTGATAGCACCACTTGCACCAAAAGAGATACATTTGGGCCTAATTAACTTTTGTTCATTAAAAATGACCTTGTTGCAGTGAAAGGGACATTAGACAGCCCCAGCCCTCTGAAAGATACATTTAGAAACATTTAGAAACATAGCTAAAAAGGAAAGGATCTTTTGGACACTTCTGAGTCTTCCAGCCATAGGATTTAGATAACATTAGATTCTGGTGGTGTTATTAACATTATCATCATTAATAAGATGATCCATTTGTTCAATAATGCAGATCGCTGCTTTTCCCCAGGGAGCACTTAGTAGAGAGATTCACTGTCCTGGGATGTTGATGAATGTATTCCTGGTGACTAATAAGTGTATTAATAGGATATGTGTAAAACAGAAACTTCCATGATAATATGATACACTGAATTATATGATATTAAATCACAGTACATTCTTCTTTTGAAAGAGAAAGGGGAATTTTGAAAATATAAGTTAATTGTGGAGGCTTGTATTTAACTCTTTGTTTTCTTATTTTTCCATAAGTCAAATACATAAGTTATTTTCAGTTTTTTGCTTTACTTATATTGTAACTCAATAAAGAGAAGCATGACTACAGCAGGATTTGGCAAAATCTATTTGAAAAACACTTTAATTCACCACCAATTATAGCTCTGTTAACCTAGAAGAGGTTAGTTTAAGAAGAAAATATGCATTCTTACAGACTCCCTTTTAGTATTTACTTAGATTTATTTTCTACAGTTATGTATGTATATATTTATTTAATTCAAAATCACACAACTTTGTCTGTTACTTCATATTTGTAAACAATCCTCTTCAGCTTTCATCCTTTCTACTATTTTTTACTTTTTTCTTCGTAGTCTTCATTATATGTAAAACAAATGCAACAAACCTGCTTATGAGCTCTCCCAGTTATTACGTGGGGATGCCATGTGATCAATAAATATGACTGAATCCTAGGTTATACTAGTGAAAAAAAGAAATACATATTACATCATTAAAAGGCTTCACATTATATTTAGACATGAAATAATTTTAATTTTGAACTTGGTATTTCTGAAATATATTTACTAACTCAAATTACACACACACATATATATAGTAGATTAGAAAGTATATGTTTAACAGTAATATGAGCTTGAATTTAAACTTTGAGCTAATATTTGCTGATATGCATGAAAAAATCATAGATAAAATGATGCTGATTAGGCGGATATTTTCCCCATTATATTAAAAGAAATATTATGTTGTGGAACTGGGTGGGTCTTACTAACATTTATAGCGATTTCCTTGGTCAACTTGGGTAAATCAAAGGACTTCTCTGGGCCTCGGTTTCCCCCTCAATGAAATAAAGGGATTAGACTAAAATCAAGGCTCACAGACATGAATGCATATTAAAATTAACCTGAGAGCTTTAAAAAATATATTTCTGTCCAAGTTCAATGACCAGAGTTTGTCTGGAGTGGGTTTGAGCATCAGTATATTTTAAAGTCCCCAAATATTTTATAAAAGTGGATTAGATGACGTTTGTTTCTTGCAGTTCAAAGAAGTCTAAAAAGAGACTAAGAAACTAGATGTTGATATGATACAGTATTTAGAAACCAGTGAACCTAAAATATACTTATGGAAAACTTGAGATGAATGTAATGTAGAGAAAAAGATAATTCTTATTCGTTTCTTACTATTATGCACCACTGCCTGTGAGCATCAGCATGCATTTCTAGGAATAGATTCTGCCCGGAGTTTTTAATGACTGAGGCATCCCACACTTGCCATTCATCAGAAACACATGCCCTGTGGGTAACCACTGTACAGTCTGCCTTCTTATGAAAAGTAAGAGCAATTCGCTAAAGCCGTACAGTGAGAGCTACAGAATATAAGCTTATTGTTCCAATTACTCTTCAATTCTTGGAAGGGAACAAGGGAAAATAAAATCTAGGCTTCGTTTATGTTTCAAAGATATTTCTCCACCAAACAGAGGTCTGTGGTGGAGAAGATGAAAACAAGAATTTCAAGGAAGCCACAAGATTCAACTTCCAATGCATATATTTAGCTACAAAGAATAAAACAGTACTAAGTTTAAAATGGCTGTAACTTTAAAAAAGTAGGGAGTTAAAATAAGGAAAACAATCTTCTTGACAAGTGTAAAAGAATTCAGCACATTTTTTGTAAGTTTTAATTAAGCTATTTCAATGTGTCAGAATATTTTTCTTATTTAGATAGCAAGAGGTAAGTTATTTATGTATTATATATTATCACAGGTATTTATATTTATATAGCATAATTATATGTAAATATTATATATCATTTAGATATGTTAAGATACTATATTTTCTAATTGCAATAAATGGCTTTTTTTCCCCACTATAAATTATTATTAAAATTATAAATTATTCATCTACTATTGAAAACAACCTGAACACTGAGTAGCTTATAGAAAGAATTTGTTTCTCACTTAAGTATGTGTGTGTCAGCTCTGGGTCTGCTGAGCTCAACTCAGATCAGCTGCTTGACTCTAAGCTGTGGTTTGGGTTCAAGTCCTCTCCATATGTACCCATATTCTGGGATCATGATTAGCTGGGCTATATTTTCTCCTGGCAGGAGATAAAGCACAAAAGAGCTAGCTGAGACATCATGTCTCTTGAGGTCTCATCCTGGAACAGGCATGATGTTATGGCCACACATATTTTCTTAGCCACAGCAAGTCTTATGCAAAAGGTGGATTAATAATTTGCAAATAACATTTCATTCTATTCTATTAGTTTATTCATCCATTCATTCAATTATCCATTCAATCATACCATTAAAAAATATATACATATTTGCTAAGAGCTGATTATGCTTTGGGCACAATACAAAGCACTAAAGATACAAAAGTGAGAAAAATAAACATAGTGTCTTCTTTCATTGAGTCCAGGTTCCCGTGGAGCAGTTAGTGATACTAATCAATCTTCTGCACAAACACATTTATAAGTAAATATTTTTTAAAGTACAATTAAAGGAAAGTACTAGGTGCTGTAAGTTACACGAGATGACTTTGGCATTCAAGAAATCATCACGAAGAAAACAAATGAGCTGAGACCTTTGTATTGTTATCTAGCCAAAAATGTTGTGGCACAAAGAGAAAAGAGTATTTGAGAGAAATGAAAGATTATCTGCAAATATTTTGTAATGACAGGCATCATGTTTTTTTGAAGAAAATTTCAAAAAGAGAGAAAAGAGATATGAAGAATTGTATGGGCTAGAACTGAGAGATGGGTCAGATTATTCAAGACCTCATAGATCATGGTAAAATTTTTGAACTTTTAACTAAGACCAGTAGGAAGCTGATGAATTTTTCTGATGAATGAATGAAGCTGATGATTTTTTTTTTACTTTTTGAGCAAAAGTATGATATGAAATATTCATATTTCCACTTAAAAATATCACTTTGGATTCCTTAAAGACAGTAGAAGAAGAAAAAAGTGGATTTGGAATTTGTTCACCCAAGAGACATTTTAGCCTGTTCTGTTTTATACTTTAGAAACAGATGCACTGGAGAAAGATTTTTGAAGATAAAACTCAATGTAATTAATGAAAATTTAGTTGTAGTATGTGAGGGTGAGGGAGGTTCAAGACTCAGTCTTACAATTCAGGCTTACACAACTGGGTTTATAGAACTTTTAGAAGTTTCTTTTGGCACATTTTCCTCTTTCTGTTCCCTAATTATTTTAGGTTGCACTGTTGCTTGTCCATGAAAGTGCATATTCAGTTATGTTACTATAAGGTATTCCCTTGTCCACATATCAGAAATGAACTACAATGTTTTTTAAGCTAAGCAATATAATCTGAAAATACCACATATGATAATTAAAATCAACTCAAAATAAGTCTTACAATAAATCAAAACTTATTGCCAATATCTTAAAGCCATCACAAATTTCATTGCTAAAAACTCACTATAAATAATAAAAAGGATCAGTCCATATAAATTGATGTTCCTCATATTGGAATATGGTCACATCAAAGCTGTTTTTTTGGGGGGGAAGTACAGCTATTAATCATCAATTTTAAGGCACAGTGCTAGAATGGAGTAACATTGTTTTCCACTTTATGCTGATCACTACTTGAACAAAAAATTACATATTTACCTCTTCACATATGCCATTTTTTTCTGAAATATAGAGTTGTCCAAGTGTATGGGAGAAAAGCTTCTCATTATTAGTTTGGATAGTTATCTATATCATACGTCTTCCTGAAAATCTTTTGCTTCAGTAATTTTTAGAGCTCAAATAATTCATTTAAAAAAAATTCAAAGTTGATGGTATTATATTACAGAGAAGATAATTAGTCAATTATAGCTATGATACTGATCCTGCTAATGTCCATCATCAATCTAATGGTGTAGCAATACAGAGAAATCATTACATTACCCACATTAACATATTATCTGAGGCCAAATCAGTATTTATTGAATTCTTAGTACAAATCATGGCCTTTGTCAGCATTGGTGATACATTAACACCATCCTCAAGGACTTTAAAATCCAACATATACAAAAGTCTAAATATTTTTCATGTTTATATGAAGGATTCCATATTTTAATCCAAAATATTAGGGTTACAAACATGAATTAATTCCACCCAGGATTATAAGGTTGTATTATGTCCTGTCAACTGTTATTCCTTATGACAATTCTTCTCCAACCTTCATTCTCATTTTAAAATAATAATTGTACCAAAACCAAGATTTTCGAATGTTGATATGGTCAGACTGTGAACCAGAGTCTTAAATAATTTGTCTCATTACTAAAAATCCTATGTTATCGCTGACACTATTAATATCCATCATATTTTTTGGAAGATGAAACTAACAAAACTCACAAACTTAGTAGGGTGCAGATAGAAATGTAACTCGTGCTAAAGTCAGATCCCATGATCTAAACACCATAGCAAGTTGTTAGTATAAGATATTGAACTCGGAGGCCTCTTTCGAGTTCCCAAAGAGATTGAATAAAAGGGCAGATAGGTCTCAACTGGGGGTCAAAGCATACTGACATTTGCTCTTTCTCGTATTAGAAATACAATAAAATGTCCCTGAGACCAACATTTCCTAAACTAAAAAAAAAAAGAGAGAGAGAGTAACATACTTGTTATCCATTAATCTAAAATTAAAATGTCAAACAAAACATTCTCAAACTGTTTTCCTGATGCCCATTCAGACAGAGGAGAGTCATGCGTATCACACTCCAGCACCAGCACCAGCACCAGCACCTGCTAGGGTGAGTTGGTGCAGACTCAGCTCCTGAAACTATGTCAGCAAACACTGCAGCTTTCCCCCTACTGATCCCTATTAATCCCTTTGCTAGCAAAGTTTGCCTTAAAAA
This sequence comes from Ursus americanus, assembly GCF_024610735.1. Classification (NCBI taxonomy): domain Eukaryota; kingdom Metazoa; phylum Chordata; class Mammalia; order Carnivora; family Ursidae; genus Ursus; species Ursus americanus. The sequence goes on along the minus strand of NC_142141.1, from coordinate 48,250,622 downwards.
TATTTAAGTTCCAAATGCATTCATCTTACCCAGGCTTTTAAATATGAATCAAAGAAAGACTGAAAAATGAAGTACCAAGGAAGTGAATACCAAAAGAAGAAGGAAGAAAAAAAAATGAGCATAGGTTTTGAAATATTTCAGAGACTAACTCAAGCTGGTTTGTACATTGTCTCTTTCTTTGGGTATTTTTTTTATGTTTGAAGAGAAGCTCCTGTTCTCACAGAAAGAGCTACTAAGCGAAGCAAGTGGAAAACAGGAAGAAAGGAGGGAATAGTCCTTTTAGACTAATACTTTCTCCATGTATTTATACTTATTTTTTAAATCAGTCTTTTTTGGAATGGAGTATAACTATGATAACTCTATGTAGGAGTTTTAAAAATGCTTAAAGAATATATTGGAACATTTCTAATTTATCAGGGTTTTTTTCAGATGTATTGAAATATAACTGACATATGACCTTGTGTAAGTTTAAGGCTACAATCTGATGACTTGATATTTGCATACACCAGGACGTGATTACCACAATAAGGTTAGCTAACACACCCGTCACCACACATAGTTCCCATTTTTTATGTTCATGGTGAGTATATCTAAGATCTACTCTCAGCACATTTTGAGTAAACAATACAGTATTATTAATTAACCAAAGTCACCATGCTGCACATTAAAACATCAGAACTAATTTATCTTAAATTATTTATCTTCTATAACTAAAATGTGTGCCTTTTGACTAATATTTCTCCCCATTTCTACACCTACAATTTAAAGCCAATAGTTGTGATTAAGTATTCATTGCAGACCTCATTCTATGTGAGGACATGAGGTTGTTACACAAGAATTGTTCTTTTCTGCTAAGACTTATTTTGAGAAAGACCACTCTTGTAGATATTGCAAAATCAAGTGACAATATTTCAGGGTAAGATTAACCATGGAATTGTGTAGTAGAATGAGAGTGTTTTCCCCAGGCCCAGACCCACTATCTTCCAAAGCTCATCCCACAACAGTCCCTTCAGAAGTCAACGACTCTGCTTTGGTGATGCTTACAAATGTATTTAGCTGTAGCAAAGAGGCATTTACTCATAAGGCAGAAAAAAAATCACAGCATGGGAGCACATCTTTCTGTTCAAAGAGTCTCTGGGGATAAATGGGAATTGGTTGATGGGAAGCATTTTTTTCTGTAGGAAGGTGAAGCCCGCTAGCCTCTATTCAGGAGATGTAAGCTGCTTACTTGACTGGGGAGTTAACATTGTCAGGCTATTACTTTGTCTCCCACTTGTCTGGCTACATATGGTTCTGCTATCTTTTGATGCTTTCATCCAAAACCCTCAGGTTATATCCTTTAGTTTTGACACTAGGCTTCATTCATGGCCATGACCCATCATCTTCTCTACCCCATTCATATCCCATATGACTCTCTTTTACTCTTACATGGGCCTATGATGGTTGCTTTTCCTCTCTATGTTCTTTTTTTTTTTTTTAAGATTATTTATTTATTTACTTATTTATTTATTTGACACAGAGACAGCCAGTGAGAGAGACAGCCAGTGAGAGAGAGACAAGCAGGGGGAGTGGGAGAGGAAGAAGCAGGCTCCCAGCAGAGGAGCCCGATGTGGGGCTCGATCCCAGGACGCTGGGATCACACCCCCAGCGGAAGGCAGCCACTTAACGACTGAGCCACCCAGGCGCCCCTCTCCATGTTCTTTCCAAAGTTTTCTAGGGGATTAATTGGATATTCATAACCCCTGTCTGTATTATTTTGATGTCAAGAGCCTGGTTACAATTCTTTTTTTTTTAATAGAAGATATATTGTTTTTCTTTGCATTCCTGCTATGATAATTCTAGGCATTTTTAAGGTACTTCAAGCCCTTCAAATGAAAAGGGAAGGAGTTGGGTGTATACAAAGCACAATGGCGAATATTTCAAGATCTTTCTCTCTTTAAAGTAACATAATAGGATCTGCAGTTTATCTGTTTCCCACATTTCATTCTCACATTTCCAGTGACCTGCTGATCATATTTTAGTATCTGTTCTGCATGCATCTAAACAAAAAGTGTTTGCATTGATCCTTCAAACCTGCTACTCTTACTGAGCGCTATTTCTCTTGCCTTTACTCCTATTGTGTCCTTCACCTGACCTTGAAAAATGATAGTGATGCTTTCTATTCCCATTGCCATCATAATTACTTGGCTGAACTTTTAGTGATTTCTTAATTCTTTAATCTATTTGCATCCTTTCCCCACTCAGGTGTTCTATTTGTATCAGTTATTGCTATTGTACTAATATGTCCCTTGTTTTAAATATTATCATAGGAATGTAGGCACATAATAAAAAATAATATAAAATATCTCAGAGGAGCTTATGCTAAAAAAGAGAGAATTTTTCCTGCATGTTCTGTTCCCAGTCCAGTTTCTCAGATTCAGCAATATTTGTTTGGACATAGCTCCTGATTTGGAGATTACTTAAATAATATTTTCTAAATTATCAATCTAGCATAGCATCTTGGTGCTCTTCTATGAAAGAGGAGGATTTAGTTCACAGACATAAAACTTCATCTCTTTCCCTCTTCGCATTCAATGAACATTATTACTGTAATCATTTTAATGAGTATCACTTTACATCTAAAATACTCATTGCATTTGAGGAAGAATTTCTACCTCCTGTTTTCACAACACTCCGTCTTCTTTCCCACTGCAGTCCGTTCCTCTTTTATCTTGTAATACTTCTTTTTATTGCTTTTTTTTTCATAGTGCTGGTTCTTTCAGATTTTCTGTTTTGCAGAAGTTTATAGAAATCTTTTTTAAACTGAGGATCCCCTTTTATTTCTTTTTTTCTGTTATAAGATTATTACTTTGATATAATTCTATTGGTGCTTTGGAAAAAAAAAAACAGAGTAAAAGCTTGAATTCAATTAGCCATCTTAAAAGATAAGGAATTGTACTAAACTCTCCAATGTACTTTTTGTTTTTAAACATTCTATAATGCCTGGTTTCTATTAAGGAGCTCTCCCAGATAACAAGCTGTGAGAGAAGTAAGCAGGACTGGATAAAGTAAGTTAGGCTGTGATGATTCACTGTAGCTGAGTTAACTCATCAGCATTATCCTGAATTGTGGTAAGGGGCCAAAACTTTACAGCCGAATAACCAGTCATTGGATAAACGCTGCCCCAGGAAGGAGCTTGATGGATGAGTGCTGTCTGCCCCCAACACCTCCAGCAGAAGGAAACTTAATTCTCATTCCTAAGGGTGAGTCTGAACTACTCAGCACAGAATCAACTCCAACCACAAAATCCAAAGTCTAGACATGGAATTTAAAACTGTGTCCAGTGTCTCCTTAATACGTTTATATAGTTTCATTTCCCAGAACTCCTCAGTATCCAAGTATTCTAGTAAAACTGTAATACACCTCATTGTTTCATAATCCTTCTTTCTTTTCCTGTCTTTGACACCCTCTTATAATCATTAGAGTATAAGTCTTATTTCATCATTGGATTGTGACTTCAGGTAATCCATAACAGTTATTTAAATACTTATTAAATGATCATTAAAATGAGAAAATAGTGGAAGGAGAGTAAAAACGTGAACTACGTAGATAAGGCTGCAGACAAGACTGGATTTAAACTGGGTTTTCAAGTCTTGGTAAATAGGCATGACTTTCTTCATCTCCCTGGGAATCCTGAGGTTACATGAGGACTTGCTACTTTGTGCTTTACTGCTTGTGCATTTAGGTCACTGGTTCCAATACTTAATTACCATGTGACCTTGAATGTGTTACTTACCTTTCCAAACATCAGTTTCCTAGTCTCAAAACATAATATTTCTAGGTATAAAAGAGGATTGAATGAGATAACTTTTAAAAAATCATCCCTTCCTGGGATGCCTGGGTGGCTCAGTTGGTTAAGCATCTGCCTTCAGCTCAGGTCATGATCCCAGGACCCTGGGATGGAGTCCAGCATAAAGCTCCCTGTTCAGTGGGGAGCCTGCTTCTCCCTCTGCCTGCCACCCCCCTGCTTATGTTTTCTCTCTCTCTCTGACAAATAAATAAATAAAATCTTTTTAAAAATAAAATAAAAATATATAAAATCATCACTTTCTGACAGTTACTGGTGGAATCCTCACTTCGATATCACAAATGAAACTTTGGGGAGCCTGGTGGCTCAGTCAGTTAAGCATTTGACTCTTGGTTTCTGCTCAGGTCATGATCATAGGGTTGTGTGATTGAGCCCTGGGTGGGAGCCCCACATCAGGTTCTGTGCTCAGTGTGGAGTCTTCTTGAGATTCTTTCCTCTACCTTCTACTCCTTCCCTTGCTCTCTCGCTCTCTCTCTCTCTCTAAAATAAATAAATGAAATCTTTTTTAAAATTGTACCTTTAGGATTAAAGAAATTATGAATGCTTTAAACATTGCATTTTTTTCAAATTTGGTAATTTATTTAGCATATTTATGGCTATTAAGGTCAGTTAATATATACTACTTTTTTATTGTAGCAAGAACACAATGGGAGACACACCTTCTTGGATTTTTAAGTGCAAAATACAGCATTGTTAACTACAGACACAATGCTGTACAGCAGATGTCTAGAACTTATTTATCTGACATATACTCACTGAACAGCTCCTCCTCAATCCTCTCCCCCAGCCCTAGCACCTGTCATTCTAATCTCTATTTCTATGAGTTTGACTATTTTAGATAAATATAAAACATAAAATATAAATATTTATTTGTCTGTAACTGTGTCATTTTACTTAGATAAATATAAAATATAAATATAAATATTTATTTGTCTGTAACTGTGTCATTTTACTTAGCATAATGTCTTCCAAGTTCATCTATGTTGTTGCACACGGTAGGATTTTCTTCTTTTTTAAGTCTGAATGATATACCACATATGCTTTATTCATCCGTTATGAAAATTTCAGTTGTTTCCATTTTTGTTATTATAACTAATATTACAACAAACATGAGGGTGTCAATGTCTTTTTGAGATCCTGATTTCCATTCTCTTGGGTGTATACCCAGAAGTAGTAATGTTAGATAAAATAATATTTTTATTTTTATTTTTTGAGAAACCTCCATACTGTCTTCCATAGTGCCTACACCCATGTTGTATTCCCAACAATGTACAAGGGTTCCAGTTTCTCCACATCTTCACCAACACTTGAATCTTTTCTCTTTTTGTTTTAACCACTCTAATAGGTATGAAATGATACCTCATTGTGGTCTTGATTTACATTTTCTTATGATTTGTGATGTTAAATTCTTTTCATATACCTGTTAGCCAATCATATGCTTTTTGGAGAAATGTAAATTTATTCAAGGTTTTTGCCTGCTTTGTAATCAAGTTTTTTGTTTTTGTTTTTTTCCTGTGGAGTTGTAGGAGTTCCTTATATATATTTAGATACTAACTCCTCATCAGATATATGGTTTGAAAATATATTTTCCCATATTATAAATTGCCTTTTTATTTTGTTGATTGTTTCCTTCTCTATGGAGAAGATTTTTAGTTTGAGGTAATCCCATTTGTCTGTTTTTGCTTTTGTTGCCTGTGCTTATTGTATCACATCCAAGAAATTATCGCCAAGATCAATGTTATGAAGGTTTCACCTGTGTTTTCTAGGAGTCAGAGAGTTTTGCATCTTACGTTTAAGTCATTAACCCATTGTGATTTTATTTTTATATATGGTGGAAGATAAAAGACCAATCTCATTCTTTTGCATGCGGCTATCCAGTTTTCCCATCACCACATGCCTAAGAGGTTATCTTTTTCTCCTTGTGTGGACTTGATACACTTATTGAAGATGATTTGACATTTATGTATGGTTTTTTCAGTTTTCCATTTTGCTCCATTTGTCTGTCTGTGTTTATGGCAGTGGCATACTGTTTTGATTGCTATAGCTTTGTAATGTGCTTGGAAATCAGGAAGTATGAGGAGGCTCCATCTTTATTCTTCTTTCTCAGGATTGTTTTGGCTAGTCAAGCTCTTTTGTGACTTCATATGAATTTTAGGATTTTTTTTTCAATTTCTGTAAAAAATGCCATTTGGATTTTGATAGGCATTACTTTGAATCTGTAGATTGCTTTGGGTAGTATGAACATTTTAATTATATTAAGTCTTCCAATCCATGAACATAGGATATATTTCCATTTATTTATGTCTCCTTTAACTTCTTTCATAAATGTTTTGTAGTTTTCAGGGTACAAGATTTTCATCTCCTTGGTATTCCTAAACATTTTATTCTTTTTATGCTATTGTTAAGTGGGATTCTTTCCTAATTGCCTTTTTGGATAGTTTGTATTAGTGTATAGAAACACACTGATGTTTTTGTATGTTGATTGTAGTGTCCTGCAATTTTACCAAAATTGTTTATAAGTTTTAAGCGTTTGTGCATGCATATGTGATATTTAGGGCTTTCTACATATGAACTCATGTCATCTGTGAACAGTGATAATTTTTTTTCTTTCTGTTTAGGATGACTCATTTCTTTTTCTTACCTTTTTTTTGCTAATACTTTCAGAACTGTGTTGAATATAAGTAGCGAGAAAGGCACCCTCGTCTTGTTCCTGATGTGAGAGGAAAGGTTTCATTTTTTTACTGTGTAGTATGATGTTGACTGTGAACTTTTCATATATGGATTTTATTATGTTGAGGTAATTTCTTTCTAATCTTTTTGCTTATTGAGTGTTTTTATCATGACAAGGTGTGGAATTTTGTCAAATGCTGCTTCTGCATCTTACTGAGACCATCATGAGATTTTAGAACTTTATTTTTTTAAATATATTGTATCACATTATTTGATTTTCCTATGTTGAAATATTCTTGCATCCCAGGGATAAATCCCACTTGGTTGCAATGTTTAGTCCTTTTAATGTGCTGTTGAATTTAATGTACTGGTATTTTGTTGAGGATTTTTGAATCATTCTTCATCAGAAATACTGGCCTGTGATATTCTTATAGTGTCTTTTTCTGACTTTGGTATCAGAGTAATGTCTATGTAAATGAGGTTGAGAGTGCTCCCTCTTCTTAATTTTTTGGAAGATTCTGAGAAAGATTGGTGTTAATTCTTCCTTAAATGTTTGGTATAATTCACTAGTGATGTTCTCTGGTCCTAGATTTGTTGTTTTTGTTATTGTTGGGAGGTTTTTGTTCACTGATTCAATCTTTTTATTAGTTACAGTTCTGTTCCAATTTTCTATTTCTGCATGACTTAGCCTTGATAGATTGTATATTTTTAGGAATTTTCCCCTTTATTTCTGTGGAATCATTTGTAATATCTTTTCCTTCATTTCTGATTTTATATATTTGAGTCTTTCTCTTTTTTCTTGTTTAGTTTAGCTATAGATTTGTCAATTGTGTTCATCTTTTCAAATATCTAGCTCTTATTTTCATAGATTTCTTATTGTTTTTCTATTCTCTGTTTTATTTCTCCTTTAATCTTTATTTCCTTCCATCTGATAATTTTGAATTTAGTTTCTTCTTATTTTTTAGTCCCTTGAGGTGTAAAGTTAGGTTGTTTATTTGAGATATTCCTTCTTTTTAAATGTAGCTGTTTATTCTTATAATCTTTCCTCTTAGTACTGCTTTTGCTGTGTGCTGTAAGTTTTGGTATGCCATGGTTGGTTTTCATTTGTCTCAGTATATTTCTAATACCTCTTTGAGTTCCTACTGTTAGCCATTGGTTGTTCAAGAATGTTTTGTTTAATTTCTACATAGTTGTAAAATTTTCCAGCTTTTCTACTGTTACTGACTTCTAGTTTTGTTCCATTGTGGCCTGAGAAGATACTTGGTATGAATTCAATCTACTTAAATGTGTAAGACTTGTTTTGTGACCTAAAATGTGCTCTATTCTAGAGAATGTTCTGTGCATATGTGGGAAGAATAGATATTCTCCTGCTACTGGGCGGAATGTTCTACATATACCTGTTAGGTCCATTTAGTTGATAGTATTTTTTCGAGTCTACTGTTTCCTTATTAATTTTCTGTCTGTATATTTTCTCTATTTTTGGACATGGGGTACTGAAGTCTCCTATTATTATTATTATATTGCTATCAATTCCTCCTTTCAGTGCTGTCAATGTTCACTCCATGTATTTGAGTACTCTAATGTTGGGTACATATATACTTATAATTGTTACATTTTCATGATGAATTAGAACTTTTGTCATTATATAACCACCTCTTTTTCTCTTGTGACAATTTTTGACTTAAAGGCTATTTTGTGTAATCTAAGTATAGTCATCACTTTGTCTTCTCTGGTCTTATGCCTATGGAATACTAACAAGACAGATTTTTTTTTTCCTCAAGAGTCTATAATTACTTTCATTCTCTGGTTTCTGACTTACCACAAGCTTGGATGTTGGAGGACACTCCATTCCTTCCTCTCCTTCTTGGGACAAGAGCTTCAGGTTCTATACATTTTCCCAATTTCCCAGAACAGTGCCAGCTGCAGCAAGCTGCCCTCTACTTTCTCTTGTTCTTAGCTGCCCCCACGCATCCAAACTATGCCAGTTCTGTCAGCCATCTGCGCAAGGTAAAGCAGAAACTAAAGCCCTGGGACATAAGCTCTACTCTCTTTCTCCTCAAGGAAGAAGTCACAAGCAAAGATGATTTCTCAGTATAGAGTTGTTTCAGCTTATGGTAGGGACTAACAGGTAAAATCAAATTACTCTTCTTACCTCTATCAGTGTGAACGTTCACAGTTAGCTTTGTGCTATTGGGGGGGGGGGCTGCATTCTGTTAATAGGAATCTGAATTTCTTCAAAAGTTATTTTGGTCTGTAGATTGTTGTTAAATTACTGCTTCTGTGGGGGAAAGAGAGCTAAGATTGCCTATGCCACCATCTTATCATTACTTTTTGCCTAAAAAATGGCATTTGAATCATTTATTACCTTCATTTTTCCATATTTAGTACAGTCCATAAAAATAATCTTAAGGGAGAAAGATGGCAAGTAACTTGCATCCCATTTACCATTTCAGTCAATAGTGGTTGTCCACCACAGCAGGAAAAGAAAGATCATAGTGAGTGAGCAATGTCGGCCATAGTCGTAGGATAGGGGCATACTAGCATGCATGTCTGAAAAAATGCTGCCTAAGAATGTGTCTTATTGAAACAATAATAATGATTGCAAACAGTGGTATCCTGATAGTAACGTCTAGCTGATACTGAATACTCACTGCGTTGATAAGCACTACAATAAGGATTAAGCTAACTTCACAGACACTATCCTGCCTCATTCACTTCCCAGGACAAATTAGGAACTATTACAGCCATTACCCTTGAGTTACCTGAAGTTTAGAAAGGTTAGGTAATTAGCAAAGTCACAAAGCTAGCAAGATTCAAATCCAGGTTTGTTTTTTAACACACACCATATCAGCTGCCAAATAACAGCATACTCCTAAAACGGTGCTTTACAGTTTTTAGAGTCCTTTCTCATAACCCACCTCATTTGTCATGTAAGAGACCAGTAATAGGGTCGCGGTTGACAGGATAGATGATACCACTCATCTGACTTGTCAAAGGAGATCAAAGGCTTTTCTTCAATTGATATACATACTGCCTGAGCTAGAAGGAACCTGATATAATGGAAAGAGTCAGAACTCAGACATGTTATTAACTTACTTCTCCATTTATCTTCCATGCAAATATGCTTTCACTGTCTTCCGTGTCACAAGCACTGAGCTTTAATTCTCATTTTGCCTCTTCGTGTCTTTAGAATATTGGGTAGTTTATTGCCTCATGATTTCACAATATAAGAGCAGGGGATACCTACCTACTCAAACAAAGCCTGATGCAAATCCTAACTAAGGCATGATTCACTCCTTAGAAAAATATGCCATTTGCACAGTTGCCATTATCACTCTAATAATCTTTTAATTTTCAAATTATGGACCGAAGAAACCCACACTATTTAGTTCTCATTATTTGCCTAATAATAATCTAAGCGCTTCAGAAATAAGAACAGATTTAATCCCCATAATAACACTGCAGTGTAGTTACTATCATTATCATCACCATTTTTTTTCTTTTTTGCAGTTTTACAACTGAGGCACAGGGAAGTTAAGTGACCTTCTCAGGATTACACACCCTAAAAGTGGTAGAGTTTGAATTCTCACCCAGAGACTATTTCCAAAGCACGTTTGGACCCGTGATTTACGGTGCATCATAATGTTCTGAGGATCAAAGTAAATTGGATGATAAGAGCAACATACCTAACAAGGAGTCTAAGACATAGTATATATTCAATAAATGTTAATATCCTTTCCTTGTGAGCCTAGATTTTATGACTGCAAAGCTGTGGTGCTTTCCTTATGCCACCCTGCCTCTTTAAATAATGACAGAAAGGAATGCTGTGTCAGAGGAATTCTAAACAAAGGATCTTGTAATTTATATCACAAAAATGGTCAAGGAGCGGATGTGGCTTCCTGTAAGAAAACAATTCCTCTGGAGCCTTTTCTCCTTCTCTGGTCTGCACTTTTATAATATCAGGTCGTTGAGTATGATTTTAGTGACTCGTGTTCATACACAATTTCAAATCTAGGTAGTTAATGAGACAATAAATTATTTAGCTGAAAAGGAAAAGCAATATATATTCCCATTCTGCAGTGAAGCATTTAGAAACAAGAAAACTTTTATATAAGAATTTGTCTTTTCCTTCCAGTTAATTGACTATTTATTCAGAAGGCTTTTGAATTCAGAATGTATACAAAAGCATGTATGCATATGATTATTGTCCTCACTCTTTGAAGACTAAGCTAATTCACACTTTCTTTACTCATCCCTCCGTCCATCCATTCACTGAATAATATATTAGGTCATCATATGCTTCCTTCACTACCATTTGCCTAAGCTCTATTTCCTTAGGAAACGAAAAGCTGACAATTGTAACATAATTCCAAGAGCTCTAGAATATTCTCAGACTGTTCCAGGGTATAAACCACATTTAGTAATCCAATAATGAGACCAGATCACATCAGTAAAGTCAGGAAGAAGCAATACTTCTTTTTCTATTGTTCTTTAAATGTGTAACAAATTAAAAGATACCATGTCATTCATGAAAATGGAATCAGAGACTGCTTAATTCTAAAACATATTTTGAAAGAACCATAATGTTTCATTTCTCTGATTTTCCCTACCAAAAGATAAATTAGAAATACTGTTCTCTTCCATACAAGCTAAAAGCTCCCCCTACTGTTGAAGAAACCATTAAGAGAATAACCTTCAATTTTTCCTCTTGATCGAGTAATCAGTGCTTTGTTCCACTGATAGGACTAAAATAGAAGGGAAAATAGAGTGGTGGGGATGGGGTGGGGGAGTTCAAACTGCCATGTCATTCAAGGATCATATGGATTGAATATGAGAAGGATGCTGTAATATTTTTTTCCTCAGTCACCCTCATTTCATATATATTGTCAATAGTGTGAACATCTTATCATGCTATGTAGGATCTCAGGTTTTTGAAGATACCTCTTTTTTTATAACATCTCTCTCCAATGAAAGTCAATTATTTCCTCTGATGTTCAACACAAGAATGAAAAGATTTGTTCTAAATGCTACAGGAGGAAGAAAAAGAACATATTTTAGACTTAATGAGCAGAGGTACCTCTAATGTTCAGTCAGGTTATGGGTACCTGAGGACAAATAGCAGTAGGAGGAAACATGGGAGCCATTTAAGAAGGAGTTGTGTTTCTTAGCCTGGGTTCCTCTGGAAGTAGACACTGAGACAAGGACTGGAGCGCAAATAACTTATTTGGTAAGAATCCAGTAGCAAGAGAAGAGAGTGGAGAATGGGATAGGCTAAGAAGAAAGCCAACGAAGCGTGCCTTATGAAACAGGTTACTGCTCTGGTGAATGAGACTCGGTCATCTTAGCAAACTCAGACAGGTGTTGCACACCCCTCAGCATTACCCTCCTGGGGGCAAGGGAGCCAACTCTCTCTCTATGATTGGTGGATGGCTCCTACATGACTCTGGCCATTAATTGTATGACACTCCAAACCTGCCTGGAGCGGGGGGTACATGTGCACATACCCAGAAATAAAGCCCCCAGAGAGCCACAGGTGTCTGCTGTAAGTGGCCCTGGGGTACATAGACATGACTATGATGGAGATGAACCCTCCATAGTGTCAGCTACCTCTGGTTAAAAGGACACATCAGATTATGGAAAGGCTCTTTTACTCTTTCTACATAAAATCATACTTACCATGGAAAATCGAGAATATTTTTTGAGCTTTTAACAATTTGTTCACCTCAAGTTGGAGGTTTACACTCCATTTTCAGGTGGGCAGTGAGGCTTATCTGGAAGCTTTGTGGGTAATACATTTGGGCACATGGAGGTTCAGTAAAGCAGAGAAGAGGCATTTTGGATACTACCAGCCCAGAAGGCTCTTTTGTTGTTATTACGCTGTTTGGATTTTTTGCATCTGGGAGGTAATTGTTTACAGTCCTCTGTCCATCGCTAAACTGAAGAGATTGAATCTGTGGACATTTTAGCTACACAAACAACTCCCGCAAAGGTAAAATTTCCACTTGAACTTGTCTGTAGCCTTTAACAATGTTACATTCTAACTGAAATTAAAGGGAGGAAAATAGCTCCTGTAAACCAGGCATAACTGCCTCTCAAAATCACCCTCGAAGGGGAGTTTGTCATTGAGTGTAAGAAGGGTTGCTGTCATTGTCTGTTATGAATTTTAATCAGGTCATCTCTCATTTATCCAAAAGTCAGTCTTCACTAAGGCTTTATTTAACATGTAATAGGAAGGTTTTTATTAACAGCGTCTGCTAGGGAACAAATAGCTCAGTCAGACTGGTGATAGCAAGTTATTAACTATGTGTCTTGTGCCATAATAGGCGTTTTTATTTTTTTATTCTTTTAAGATAAGTGTAATCTTTTTCTTTTTTTTAAGATTTTATTTATCTGACAGAGAGAGAGAGAGAAAGCACAAGAAGAGGGGGCAGCAGGTAGAACAGGCAGAGGGAGAGGGAGAAGCAGGCTCCCCGCTGAGCAAGGAGCTGGATGTGGGACTGGATCCTAGACCCTGGGATCATGATCTGAGCCAAAGGCAGATGCTTAACTGACTGAGCCACCCAGGCGTCCCCATAATAGGCTTTTTAAAATAGAATAAGCAATACAATCTTGTCTATAACTTAAAAATTGGAAGTCATTATGTAGGTTAAATGTAGTATATGTTTGGCAATATAAGGGAAATTCAAATATTCTTTATGGGTCCTTGAATAAAATATTGCAATCCTAGATATAAGACTTACTTGAATATGTTGATTCAAGAATGTACAAGAAACATTTTTAGTTATACATTTTATTCAAATATCATGAGCCTGAGGGTGACTTTAGTTCATCAGCTCAAAAGTAGTATGTTAAGGGATTAATTATACAGGCATCCAATTGGGGAAAAAAATGTATCTTTCACTGTAATTATTCAGCTTCCAAATCTGATTCCAACGTATGGGTTTAGTGGGGAAGAGGGTAGATTCCCAACACTACCAAGCAATTCTCTGATACAAGCTTGGTGTCCTACAATTCAACTCAATTCTGATACCTACCTAGAGATATTATCAGATTACACAGGCTAAGGTTTTAGTTCTACAAGAGTGTCTCGCTCCCTTCTAGCCACACACACACACACACACACACACACACACACACACACTTCATATGCCACTTGCAAGTCCAGATTGTTACTTGTGCTTCTGACCGAACACCTATAGATGGAAGTTCCATTGACCCCTCCTTTGTTGGATTAATTTGCCAGAGTGGCTCACAAAACTCACAGAAACATTTTACTTACTAGATCAAGAGTTTATTATAAAAAGATATAACTCAGGAAGAGCCAGATGCAAGAAATGCTTAAGACAGGGTACAGGGAAGGGTTGCAGGGTTTCCACACCCATATCTATGTGTTCAACAACACGGAAGCTCTCCACACTCTGTCCTTTTGGGTTTTTCTGGAGACTTCATTACGTAGGCATGATTGATTAAACCACTGGCCATTGGTGATGGATTCAACCCACAGCCCCTCTTCCCTCCTAGGTCAGAGGAGTAGAACTGAAAGCTTCAATTCTCCAATTCTCATGGCAACCACCTTCCATCCTTAGGTGAGGTGATATAACCCTCTTGTTTCTGCACGCTTGAATAAAGTATAAACATAAAAGCCTTCTGCTTCAGATTCTGTTCTTTGGAAAAGTCAGTCTATGAAAAAGAGTGAGCATTTAAAAACTTTGTAAGCAACAATTTATAAATATTGCCAATACTTTCCTTTGCACATGTTAATAATTATGTGACCTAGTAATAAAGAGCAAGGCGATGAAACATAAGGATTTGGAGGTATGGTGTGGAGTAAAAAGAAAGATTAAATTTTCAGTCACAATCCTACTGTATCCTAGTTCTGTAATATTGGAAAGAGTAACTATGAGAAATAGTATACAGCACCCAAAACACAAAATGAACTGACACTCATAAATTCACTTACACCTTCGAACTATATGAGTAATAAATAAGAATAATAAATAACTTGGCCTAAATTTGAAATTCATTCACTACTTAGAATTATGTAATCACAGAATTAGGGACTCTTAGAATTGTGAAAGGTCTTAGAGATCATATTAGAAATCATTTTTTCCCTCTACATTTATATCATTTTAGTAATAACTTTCAAAGATCATGGTAAATTATCTGTTGGGTATTTTTGTAAGTGTATTTTTGCACCCTGCACTTATTCAGAGGATGGTATTTGCCTGATTATTATTTATTTTCTAACCCCTTGAGAGTAATAAAAGCAACCAAATAATTAGAATTATTTAACATTTATTTTCATTTTATAATGGAAGATAAGATTTTATTTATCCATTTGACAGAGCTGCTAAACAATTATATTGAAATTTTTCAGATATTGTATCTCAATCTTTTTTTTTTAAGGTTTCTTTTTTTAAAAAATTTTTGTTTATTTGACAGAGAGAAACACAAGCACAAGCAGGGGGAGTGGCTGAAGTAGAGGGATAAGCAGGCTCCCCACTGAGCCGGGAGCCGATGAGGACATGCTGCTGAATCCCAGGAGCCTGGGATGATGACCTGAGTGAGCCTAAGGCAGACACTTAACCAACTGAGCCACCCAGGCACCCCATACCTCAATCATTTTTTTAAAGAATAATATATGGGGTAAATAAGATTTTTACAATTTCAGTAGCAAATATACATGAAATTAGAGGATTAAAATGTAAGTTTTGGCTAAAATATTAAGTCAAATGACATTAGAAACCGAAAGTGAGCTAGGAGACAATTCACCCCAAAGAAATTTCAAATTAAGTGAGTTTTGTTTAGATGACTAACCCACATTAGGAGGGTAAAAAACTCAAACTTTTGGAAATAAGTGGACTATTTATTTGTGAAACATATTACTTTAGGGAAACAGCAAGTACCGCTATAGAACTCCATGGTCAAGGGAATACAAAACTGAGAAGGGAAGAAGCTAGATTATAGCACCTGGTGTTGAATTGGAATTGGAATTGGAGATATAAGTGTAAACTCATGATTTTCAGTAGATAGATAGGAAAAAGCAATTTATTCTGTGTGTGTGTGTGCGTGTGTGTGCATGTGTGTGTGTTCTAGTGGTGTCCTTTGAAAAAGTGAGAACTGGGAGCACAACAAGAACTGAGAAATTGGACACCAATTCCATTCTTCCATAAAAAGAACCAAAGTTCCTTAAGAAGGATGGCTATATGTAGTTGTAATGACAAATAAATAAATACATATATGAATGGTCTTTCTTTTAGTAAAAGGGAATCAAATAAATGTAAAGAAATGTTGGAATTAGAAAATTACTATGTGGCAACGATGACAAAAATGATTAATTCTGGCATAAAGTATCAATGGAGGCATAAACTGTGGGTGAAACTTCCAGGAAAAGTGGAAAATTGTGTAATCTCAAAATAGCTCCCCCCAAAAACACTTATTAGTTAAAGAGGGGCAAACAGTTACTCTACAGTGAAGAGACTTGGCTGACTTCACCAAATCAAGAAATCACAATTAGTTCAGTACTAACGTGAGAATCAAAATTGTGTACCACTTGAAAGGATGAAGTGATATTCTTGAATAAAACGCATAATCTAAATATAATATGACAAACAACAGGTAAAACAAAACTTGCCAATAACTCTAAAACCAGTTTTACAAAAATCAAAGAAAGTCTTAGGAATTTTTTTCATATGGGAACAAGACAAAAGAAACATGACAAATAAATGGAACTCATTATCCTTGACTGGATTCTTTTATATGGAGAACATTATTGGTACAGTTGGAGACATTTGACTGTGGTTGGTGGAGTAGATGATAGTAATATGTCAAAGTTCATTTCCTAATATAATGATTATACTGTAGTTATGAAGATGGTTACCCTGCAGTTATGAAGGAGAATGGCATTATTTTTAATAAACAACACTGAAGTACTACAGAAGATGGGGCAGCTGAATTATAAATTACTCTCAAATAGTTTATTGAAATTTATTGGGAATTTATGCCCTAGAGGGTTTTCAATATGCATGACCAACCAATGAATGCTTTATAAAAAACATTTCATTTATTTTTATGTCAAAATCATATCTAGGTCTATATAATAAAGCTTGCTAATAATGTCATTCAATATTATACATTTTTATGTTACTAGAGTATATTCATCTTTAAAATATAGATTTAGATAGTTTTCCATGTATTCTTATACTTCACATATTTCAGGACCCTGTTCTTATGGATACAAATGTTCCAGATGGTTATATCAACTTGGTTTAATCCTCTGTTCATAAGTGTCAGAAATTATTCTTTGCTTCTTTTGATATTTTTTCTGCATTATTTTGTCTTAAGTCATCTTTTTCCTTTTCAAACTTTCTTTTGGTTCATCATTTGAAATCATTTGAAGTGACTTTTCAAAACTTTCAACAACATTTAATTGTTTTCCTACTTAATTTTTAGTTTTAAAAGTTCTCAATAATTATGCCTTGCCTTATAATATTTCCTAAAATTTTAAACATAACTGAATAAGTCAATAATCAACCTAAATACAAATAGCCTTAACACCACAAATAATATAAATTTTAATGTTGGATAAAAGCAAGACCTAACTATATACTATCTACAAGAAGCCACATTAAATTTAAAGACAGACATTATGTAAAAATAAAAGTAGGAAATGCTTTTAATAATCAAAATAAAACTGCTAATAGCAGAAAAAGCAGATTTCAGGCAAAGAATATAACCAGGGATAAAGATGGTTATTTATAAGGAAAAAAGCAGTTGATTCCTCAAAAATACAGAGCAATTTTAATTGCTTATGCACCTTTTAACGAAGCTTTAAAATATATGAACAACAGCAGCAACAACAACAAAAAAAGAGAAAAAAAACAAAAAAGAGACTCTAACTATAGAGAACAAACAGGTGGAGGTGGGTGGCTGATGGGTGAAATAGGTGATGGGGATTAAGAGTACACTTATCTTGATGAGCACTGAGTACTATATGGAACTGATGAATCGCTGTATTGTACACCTGAAAATAATATAACACTGTTGTTAACTATACCGGAATTAAAATAATTTTAGAAAAGAAAAGAAAAGCTAACAAAAAAACCTCCAATGCAACATCAAACACAAATATATAAATAAAATACATGATCAAAATTGATAGAACTTCAAGGAGAAATAGATCCACAATAATAGCATAATATTTCAACACCCTTTCTCAATATTTAATAGAACAATAAAATAGAAACTAAGTAAAGATATGAAAGAGTGAAACAAAATTATCAATCAACTTGGCTTAAATGACTTTTATAGAATACTCAAAAAAAGAGCAACATTATACACATTCTTTCCAAATATACATGGAGCATTTATAAGATCAACAATATTCTAGGCCATATCATAAGCCTCAATAAATGCTAGAAGATTCATATAATATAATTTTTCTCTGACCACATGCAATTATATTAGAAATTTAATACCAGAAACATATCTGGAAAATACCCAATATTTGGAAGCAAAATGACTCTATTCCAACTAACCCATAAATCAAGTAATAAACTAAAAGAGAAACTAGAAAGTATTTTGAGCTTAATGAAAATGAAAACCAGCATACACAAATGTAGTGGTTGCAATTATAGTTCTGCTTATACTATTAGCACTGGATGCCCATGGTAGAAAAGACGAAATGTCTTTTACCTTCCACCATGATATACCAAAGCAGAAGAGAAAAAAAAACAAAAAAACAAAAAAAAAAAAAAACACCACCAAAATAAATGGAAGAAAGGAAATAACAAAAGTCTCTGAAAAAAAAATTTACACAAATACAAAACAAAAAAGTATAAGCTGGTTCTTTGTGAAGATTAAAAATAAAAAAGATTAATTCCTAGACAGACTAAGGAAAAGAAAAAGAAGAGTGGAAAAACCACAAAATTAAAAAAAAAAGGAACTCAGAATGAGAGAGGCTAAAGCACTACAGATTCTACCAATATTAAAAATATAGTAAAGAAATAACATGAATAACTTTATGAAAATAAGTTTGTCACCTGTGATGAAATGGACAGACAAAAACTAAATAAATATTAAAAATAAATAATATAAATATTCCTATATCTATTAAAGAAATTTAATGTCTTTTAAAAATCTTTCCACAAAAGAAATTTATCCAGAACAAATTTGGTCCTTAAAAAGCAAAGAGAAATGAGATTAGTCTCAAGTGCATTTTTTTTAGCAGTCAGATGGCTACAGAATACATAAACTTACCATACTCAGTACACTGATTATCTATAGCAGTGATAATAAATGATGTACATAGCATGCATCAGTGTGTAGGAATCTCACAGGCATAATATGGAGCAAAAGAAAACTGAGATTTTCTACTTGAGTCCATGTATACCAAGCACAAAAGCAAGCACAACTAATCTTGCAGATTAAAAGTCAGGATGTTAGTTACCCGTGGTTAAGCTGATAGTGACAGTGAAGCCCTGGTAATGTGAATTTCAGCGTCAGACTGTTCATTACATAGGTGTGTTCAATTTGTCAAAATTAGTTGACTAGTGTATTTAAGATATATGCATTTCTCTACACACATATTACTTTTTAATAAAAATATTCAAATATGAATAATGCTACCTGTTATATTAAAAGACTACTCCAAAAACAGACTTGTTCTTCATCTTTCTAATTCATTTCTAAATATATTTATGTGTATATCAGTTAACACCTGCATCACTGGATAGAACCATAAACCAACAAAAACTTTCTAAAAAAATTGAGGATTATATTTTTTAAAATATAAACACACTCATATATTTGCAAATGGGCAAAGACAATATTAAGTTTAATTTTTCCCACAATGTGAATTATTCTTATATATGTCACAATTGATTAAATGATGCTTCCTATTGTTACAAAAGTTTGCTTGTTCATAAATTTTCCTTTACTCACGCGGCACATTGCTACTTTTAGTCTTAGAAGAAAACAAAAACAAAGACGGAAAAAACAAAGAGAGCTAATATAAGCTGAAAAATTTGTGATAAAAACTGCAATAACTAAGTACGTGAAGATAAATCTCTGATGGTCTCATGCAATTTGGTTTAGTATTTCTCTGATTTAAAAAATATGATCTTAGGAAACCATGTTAATTTTTTTAAAATTTAAATCCATGACATGTGATCATCTCAAAGTTTCTAATACTCTATCAGAAAAGTAAAACTGAAAATTATTACAAAACAGTGTTCTTTCTTTCTTTTTTTTAATGGAAGTTTTCATTTAACACATGTGCTTTTATTTAATATTTTATTTATTCTTCTGTTAGAACTTCGTGATGTGTAATTCTGGGTTAATAATTCACTTGAAACTAAACTTAGAATTAGACGAGGTTTAAATAATAGTTGGATGTTAGTTGATAAGTTACAAATATATTGAACGAAAATAGTTAATGATTAACTGTATGGCCACAATTTTAACACTCCTGTCAGGTGAGAAATTTATAGAATGCCAAAACAATGATATGCAGCAACATGCCGTAAAATATATTTGTTCAGTCACAACTTGGAATGAAAAAAGTGAAATTAATTATCCCTACCTTGGTGGAAATAAATAATGGAACAACATATTGCTGAAAGACAGTAGATGTTTTTAAATTATTAATGAGTGTGGGAGAGTTTGCAAATATAGCACTTCAGTTTGGATGAACCACTACTCTGAAACACCAAATCTCTTTTATCCAAACGTCCAATGCATTATTTTAAGAATTCTTTCCTTGTGGATATTTTGGTCCATGGTAGAACACTTAAATTATCGGTTAGATTACTAGTAGGCTGCCATTTACAATAGTATCAACTACAGATAAACTACAGTGCTGTAGTGGGAGAAGCCTCAAATCTCATCTTTAATGCTATCACAACGAAGTGCTCTTAGGAATCTCTACGTTCAACCTCAGAGATTTATGAGCTTCCAACCCAAATGCAGCATTGCACTTCAAGTATCATGGGGAATGAATCAGACAGTCAACATTATTTATTTGGGATGGCATGGACATTGATCCATAGGTGAGTAACTGGACCCCCTGATGTAAAAACAAAGTAAGAAACAGACATTTTAATTTTTTAAAATGTGAGTATTAGTCCAAAAACTGGAGGAAAAAGTAATTTCTAAATGGTTTTTAGAATTAAATATTCAACTTTTGAAATAAATGTTTGTGGCCTATTAATATTTGTATAAATCCCATGAAGCCATGTCATCCAAAATAGAAATCACCATTTTATATCCATCATTTATTGTTTCCTTTAATCATATCTTCGTGGATGTAATGAACTTGTAATCACCTAAAGTCAGGTTGCCCACAATGAGGATTCTGATCAGTAAACATAGTGAAGAATAGATTTCAAGGTGATATTGATTTTCCACAGGACCCAAATTGAATGAAAATATTATATAAATATAAAGCTGATAATAATTTCAAGCAAATTGGATCCCATCAACCACTTTATTAATATGATTTTAGAAAATAAACAATTGAAATAAATGGATGAATTTCAATTATAGAGCATTAGTCAAGAAAGGCTTCATCATAGCACACGAGTTTTTAGCATACCGGTGTTTATTGCAGTACTTATGGTTCTGTATTTTGTATTGAAGTAATACATGGTGAATTCTGATCATACAAGCACAGGTGTTTGAATCTATAATTGTGAGCCTGAGAGCAATTCCATTGATAAAAAATAAACTCTAAATCTACCACTTTCTTGCATCAACGTAAATCCCAGGATGAACAGAATTTAAGAAATTAAATCTCATGCCTCTAGGAACAGGTGGACTTTTTAAAAATGAGTAACTTTGGTGTTGATTTTTTTTTAAATGAAAATTACAAAACTGTAAGTTTCAATGTAAACATTGATGAATTTTATTAAACGTCTTTTATTTTAACACCTGGACAATAATGGCACCATTTAAAAATCAACCAGAAAACCTACTACAATAACAATAATACTTTTTGAAAAACAAAGTATTGGGATGCCTGGGCGGCACAGTCGGTTAAGCATCCAACGCTTGATTTTGGCTCAGGTCCTGATCTCAGGATCATGAGATCAAGGCCTACATGGGCTCTGTGCTCAGCAGGGAGTCTGCTTTAGTTTCTCTCTCTCCCCCACCATCCCCCAACTCTCTCTAAAATACAGATAAATCTTTTTTTAAAATATATAAATACAAATGACAACCTAAGAAAGTAATTTAACCAGATAGGACAGACTGAGCGCTAATTTGTTGAAAATGTAGAGGAGTCTAGATAAAGATGATAAGAAATATTGACATAATTTCTTGTAAAATTTCTTATGCACAACACACACACACACAGACACACACACAGTTATAGAAGTGGTTAAAAACACATGGAAAAATGTGTATAGAGTCAACAGTATTAAATCGATGGAAATTGAGAGAACAATGGAGTGCTATTTTTACCTATCATATTAGTTAACTTTACTTAAAAATGTTTAATAATCCACTTTATTGAGAATGAAGCAAAAATCTATATACTTGTCATTCTAATATTGACACTTGCAGGGAAAGAAACAATAGTCTCTAATCACCTAAATTCATATATGATGTGAAGGAAGTAAGTTAAAAATTGAATATGAATCCAGCTGGATTTCCCTGTGACATGATATTTTATCTGGAAAACACAAAAGACTGCGCCAAAAAGCTGTTAGAACTCAAAATTCAGGGGGTGTCTGGGTGGCTCAGCTGGTTAAGGGTCTGCCTTCAGCTCAGGTCATGATCCCAGGGTTCTGGGATCGATCTCCATGTGGTAGTGGGGGAGGGTCCCTGCTCAGCTGGGAGCCTGCTTCTCCCCCTCTTGCTCCCCTTGCTTGTTCTCTCTCCCTCTCTCTTTCTCTCTCTGTCAAATAAATAAATAAAATCTTAAAGAAAAAAAGAATGAATAAATTCAGTAAAGTTACAAGATACAAAATCAATACATAAAAATCAGTGGCATCCAGAGCCCAACTGCTTGCTTGAGTTACTATCTCGGCCACAATTCCTAGATTTTGCAGCATTATTCACAATAGCCAAGATATGAAAATGCCCTAAGCTTCTATCAATAAATGAATGGATAAAGAAGACATGATCTATAAATATATATAGAATCAAATTTCAATTAGCCATGAGGAAGAAGGAAATCGTGCTATTTGGGACAACAGAAGGAACGTGAGGGCACTGTGCTAAGTGAAGTAAGTCAGACAGAGTAAGACAAATACTACATAGCATCACTTATATGTGAAATCTGAAAAAAAACTTCAAATTCATGAAACAGAGAGTAGAAAAGTAGTTGCCAGGGGCTGGGAGTAAGGGAAATAGTGGGAGCTTGGTAAGTGTGTAAAATTTCAGCTAGGAGATAAGTTCTGAGGATCTAATGCAAAACATGGTGTCTATAGTTGATAACGCTGTATTTTATACTGAAATTTGCTAAGAGATTAGAATTTGTGTTCACACACACACACAAAGATCGATATGCAAGGTGATGAGGGTCTTAATTAACTACATGAGGGGGGACCCTTTCACAATATATATTTTTAAAATCACCACAATGTATACTTTAAATATCTTACAATTTAAATGTCAATTATACCTCAATAAAGCTAAACTTAAAAATTATAAGAGGGCCGGGGCTCCTGAGTGGCTCTGTCGTTAAGCGTCTGCCTTTGGCTCAGGTCATGATCCCAGGGTCCTGGGATCAAGCCCCACATCGGGCTCCCTACTCCGCTGGGAGCCTGCTTCTTCCTTTCCCACTCCCCTTGCTTGTGTTCCCTCTCTCGCTGGCTGTCTCTTTCTCTCTCTGTAAAATAAATAAATAAAATATTTTAAAAAATTATAAGAGAGTCGATTATATGTTCTGTTGGTGTAACAGTTTCCTAGGCATAAATACAATATACCAGGCGAATTAATTATGTAAATATTTCTAATGACACGTATAGTTATTATAGTGCCTTTTACTGCCTACTTGCCTAGAAAAATAAATAATATGATTTTTTGGTATTCCAGGAGAAATCAGTAGTTTGCCACATCTGGGTTTATAATTTAATAATCATTACAAAAGACTGATTGTGATTTCACTCTTGGTGTTGAAAGTAGAAACTCAGTGATAACATTAGTTTATGGTTTGGGCTTTGTTAAGTCTTTTCAGTTAAAACTGATGAGAATTTAATTTATTTTTGAGACATACTGGTTTGCTGTGAACACATCATTGTAAAATCTCCTCTTTCAGACTGTACTCAAAGCTGAATATGAAAAAGGCAACTTGAGTGTATTTAAATGGTATAGATCAAAGAATTGCAAGAATTCCTAAGTTTATGTTAGAGTACCATGTAAGAAAAGAACAACTAACTTAGATACCACATACTCTCTGATATTCTGCCCCTGTTGTACAAACCAAAGAATGAAAAAACATTGTTTTTGGTGCACTGATGTTGATGAGGTTGCTGAAGGCTAGCTGAGGACAAAGCACCCCGCAACCTCCCCACCCCCACACTCCTGGCTGGGATTCGTGTGACATTCCTCCAGAAAACGTCAACTATCTTAATGGTAATGCCTTCCTAGAGGGTAAAACAACCTTAACGCAACAATTGGCAATGCCTCCTGTATCCCATGAGTCTTTAACACATGAAAGTCCTTTTGAAACCTCCCTTTTCCTTACGTCTCCCAACTCCCAAGTATATAATCGGTCACCCCTCCCAATCCCAGGGCAGCAGCTCTTCCTGCCCGTGGGTCCTGTCCCTGGGCTTTAATAGACTACTATTTTGCACCAAAGACATCTCAAGAATTCTTTCTTGGTCATCGGCTCAGATCCTCGCGCCACCAAATACCCTCTATATTCCAAAACCACATTGATGTTGTTACAGGTTCCTTGGCATTTTTTTCCATTCAGCAGTGGAGTTCATTTTCTCTCCCTTCTAATGTGAACTGGCCAGTGACTGCGTTGGCCAGTACCGTACAGTGTGGCCGACCACTCTATGCCAGTGCTGGACCCAGCATTTTTTTTTTTTTAAAGATTTTATTTATTTAACAGAGAGAGAGACAGCCAGCGAGAGAGGGAACACAAGCAGGGGGAGTGGGAGAGGAAGAAGCAGGCTCCCAGCGGAGGAGCCTGATGTGGGGCTCAATCCTAGAACGCCAGGATCACGCCCTGAGCCGTAGGCAGACGCTTAACCACTGAGCCACCCAAGCGCCCCTGGACCCAGCATTTAAGATGACTGGCAGTTTCTGTCTTGGACTTGTGCAATCCTTAGAGGTCCTGTGAAGAGGTCCTACTACCTGAAGGAGGGGTGGCATGGGAATTCCCGATCACACTGGAAAGTGGGACCCTGCTGAGCCTACCCGCCCGGTCATCCTGGAAGGCCCTGGGCTTGAGTGTGTTGTCATCGTGGATTTTGCTGACCAGCAAGCTGTCCACTCAACACTACCTAGAATTCTAGTATACTCCGCATGCAGCTAAGCAATCACCCAGGTGAAATCCTGACCCAGAAAATCTTCAAATGTAGCAAAATGGTATTGTTTTAATCCACCAATTTCTATGATAGTTTTTGTTGTTGTTGTTTTGTTTTTTTTTTGTGTTTTACATAGTAATAGATAACTGAAGTTTGTTTTTGACATAGTAATAGATAACTGAAGTACTGTTTCACTTATAAATGGAATTTTCTACTTAGGATTTTGTTCAAGTACATTTCAACAGTGTGTTGTAAAACAGATTCAAATTTATGTAAATGTGAGAATTTGCAAGCTTGAGGAAAAACAGAAACCCAAACACCACCACAAAGTAAAAAAAAAAAAAAAAAAAGGCTCAATATTGATCCCTAAAACTGCATCTGTCTAGTCACCAAGTGCTTTTGTGGCCAAGAGAGGGGAAAGCCCTTATTATTAGACCAAACACTTTAAACTCAGCCCAAAAGAATTCTCTAAGATCCTAGCTAACCGAACTGTAAAACAATTGCTTCAAAAATACATTTTTTTTCTCCATCGTTGAAGGAAAGTATCTGGCAGAAGTTCAGCTAACAATCAAATACTGCTCCTAGACAACCAGTAGACAAGATGAAATTTTCTTTTTAGCCAGAGACAAAATAAATATTGCAAAAATCAAAGTAAATCATATGATGTATGATATACTGGAACCAAAAATTGCTTGTTCTGTCTTTATAAAATATATCTCATCGGTCGACTTCAGAGCCTTCATTATCAATGAGTAAAAGAACTTTCTCCTTGGACCGGACTTAGAAAGTCTTTTCTTATGGATGTGTAACCAATGCACAATGGCCATTTTTGCGCTGATGACAGATTGTTCCCTGGACATAAGTGACATATATCGCATTTGCTGGTTCACTCTAAAATACAAATTGAATCATCTTGTGCATCCTCGGTCTATCTAGAGAGTTATTAGGATAGTGAACCTTGGAATCCAGAGCCGAACGGCTTGAGTTGGTACCTTAGCCACAATTCCTAGCTATGTGTCCTTGGAGAAGTTATTTAATTTTTCTGTGCCTCAGTTTTCTTCTCTACAAAATACTAACCTCACTGTGGGGTGTCAGAGAGCGAGAATTGTATGATTTCTTACATGTCAAGTACTTACAAAAGTGTTTGACACTGTGTCAGTACTCAGCAAATGTCAGCTATCATTATCATCATTATGTTCAGATATTTTTCTACTCCCAAATATCATGTTTGTATTTAAATTCATATGATAATGCCTCATTTGAATGGCTATACGCCCTATCATTAATATAGTCAATGGATGTACACATCTGAGTTTTATTTTAATTTTTAAATATATATCCAATCTCACTTTTCTAATAATTTTTTTAATATAAATTCTTATAATTTGGATTTCAATATCAAAGGGCATGCATGATTTTAAGTATTTCAGTACTTGTGGAAAATATAGCCTCCAGAAAAAAATGTGTATTATTTATACCTCTTGCTGTTTATGAGAGCATCTATTTTCCAAAACAGTTTCAAAACTGTGTAATGTCAGCTTGGGATTCTTTTAGTAGGAAGAGTTAGAAACAGATACGTCATTTTTGCAATGCAAGCAGGAATTTGCAACAGAATTTTCTTTAATTTAAATTCAATTAGTCAACACATGATGTATCATTTGTTTCAGATGTAGTGTTCAACAATTCATCAGTTGCGTATAACACCCAGTGCTCATCACATCACATGACCTCCTTAATGCCCATCACCCAGTTACCCCATCTCTCCACCCTTCTGCCCTTCAGCAATCCTCAGTTTGTTTCCCACAGTTAGGAGTCTCTCATGGTTTGTCTCCCTCTCTGATTTCTTCCCATCCAATTTTCCTTCCCTTCCCTTATGGCCTCTGGACTGTTTCTTATATTCCACACATGAGTGAAACCATATGACAATTGTCTTTCTCTGATTGACTTGTTTCACTTAGCATAATACCTTCCAGTTCCATTCACATCGATTTAAATGGTAAGTATTCATCATTTTTGATGGCTGAGTAATATTCCATTGTATATATATATACCACTTCTTCTTTATCCATTCATCTGTTGATGGGCTCTCGTTCTCCTTCTACAGTTTTGTTATTGTGGATATTGCCACAAGAACATTGGGGTGCAGGTGCCCCTTTGTTTCACTACATCTGTATCTTTGGGGTAAATACCTAGTACTGCATTTGCTGGATCATAGGGCAGCTCTATTTTTAACTTCTTGAGGAACCTACTGTTTCCCAGAGTGACTGTACCAGCTTGCATTCCCACCAACAGTGTAAGAGGGTTCCCCTTTCTCTGCATCCTCAGGGACATTTGTTGTTTCCTGTCTTGTTAATTTTAGCCATTCTGACTAGCGTGAGGTGGTATCTCATTGTGGTTTTGATTTGTATTTCCCTGATGACAAGTGATGTGGAGCATTTTTTCTTGTGTGTGTTGGCCATTTGTATGCCTTCTTTGGAAAAATATCTGTTCTTGTCTTCTGCCCATTTTTTAACTGGACTATTTGGGTTTTGGGTGTTGAGTTTGATAAGTTCTTTATGTATCTTGGATACTAGCCCTTTATTTAATATGTCATTTGTGAATATCTTCTCCCATTCCATAGGTTGTCTTTTAGTTTTGTTGTCTGTTTCCTTTCCTGTGCAGAAGATTTTTGTCTTGATGAAGTCCCAATAGTTCATTTTTGCTTTTGTTTCCTTTGCCTTTGGAGAGGTGTCTAGCAAGAAGTTGCTGTAGCTGATTTATCTTTGTGTATGGTGTAAGAGAATGGTACAATTTCATTCTTCTATAGACATTCCCCTGGCTATTTGGGGTCTTTTCTGGTTCCATACAAATTTTAGGATTATTTGTTCCAGCTCTGTGAAAATGTCAATGGTATTTTGATAGGGATTGCATTGAATGTGTAGGTTGTTTTGGGTAGCATAGACATTTTAACAGTATTAATTCTTCTCATCCATGAGCATGGAATGTTTTTTTCTTTTTTTTGTGTCTTCCTCGATTTCCTTCTTGAGTGTTCTATAGTTTTCTGAGTACCGTCCTTTGCCTCTTTGGTTAGGTTTATTACTAGGTATCGTATGGTTTTGAGTGAAATTGTAAATGGGATCGACTACTTAATTTCTCTCTCTTCTGTCTCATTGTTAGTATATAGAAATGCAACTGATTTCTGTGCATTGATTTTATATCCTAGGTTGATGAATTGCTGTATGAGTTCAAGCAATTTTGGGGTGGATTCTTTTGGGTTTTCCACATAAAGTAGCATGTCATCAGTGAAGAGTGAGAGTTTGACTTCTTCGCCAATTAGAATGCCTTTTATTTCTTTTTGTTGTCTGATTACTGAGGCCAGGATTCCTAGTACTTTGTTGAACAACAGTGGTGAGACTAAGCATCCCCATCATGTTCCTGACCTAAGGGAAATTTTCTGTTTTTCCTCTTCGAGAAAGATATTCACTGTGGGCTTTTTGTAGATGGCTTTTATGATATTGAGGTATGCTCCCTCTATCCCTACACTATGTAGAGTTTTAATCAAGAAAGGTTGTTGTATTTTGTCAAATGCTCTTTCTGCAACAATTGAGAGGATCATATGATTCTTGTCCTTTCTTTTATTAATCTGTTGCATCACATTGATTGATTTGTGAATACTGAACCACCGTTGCAGGCCAAGAATAAATCTCACTTGGTTGTGGTGAATAATCCTTTTAATGTCCTGTTGGATCCTATTGGCTAATATCTTGGTGAGGGTTTTGACATCCATGTTCATCAGAGATATTGGTCTACAATTCTTCTTTTTGATGAGATTTGTAGTAAGATCAATGCATGTTTAGTAGAGATTTGAATTTGTTAATTTTTCAACCAACAGATCATGCATTCCCCCCATTTTTGTTTTTAAGTTAACTAATTGAATTTGCTTTCAAACTTTTAAAAATTGGCTCTAAATGGAGCAGCAATTAGTTGAATATTAAGAATCACACCATATTTTATTTTTATCAATTTACCCGAAGACCAATTTACATGAAAGAGTTTGTAAAAAAAATAAAATGTCAATATTACAGATACAAATCAAGCATCTTACTATACCAAAACATTTGCTATCTGTTAGGAGAGTTTCCACAAATCAAAGTATTTCCTAAATAATTGAGAGTTTCCCTCTCACATATTAAAATCTCGAAAACTAGAGGTGGCCATGATACAACGTTGCACTGCCTCTTTTGATTCTCCAGCCTTCTGTCTTCTCTATTGCTTGGTATTTCTCACTGCTGCTACCCTGCCTCTTCAACTTCCCACTACTGCCAGCCCACACGTCTACTGAAAATTATATTTGCCTGGATCATTAGAAGATGGGCTCATATTTATCACTTGTGTGAGGGAAATGATCTAAGAATGAGTATCAGATGAAATGTTCTGCATTCTTTTCTGGGCAGTCTCATTTACTTTATATTACTTTTAAATGAACTTTTCACTTTAGAACAGTTTTAGAGTTATAGAATGATGACCAAAATAGAGCAAGAATTTCCATATTTCACACCCAATTTCTTGAATTGTCATCTTACATTAATATGGTACATGTGTTGCTATTAACTATTATTGATACAACTAACCAATATTGATACATTATTATTAATCAAAGTCCATATTTTACTCAAATCTCCTCAGTTTTTACCTGTTGTCCTTTTTCTGCTCCAAGATATCATATTATACTTAGTCTTCATGTTAACCCAGCTCCTCCTGGCTGTGACAGTTCTCAGATTTTCATCATTTTTTGTAACCTAAAAAGATTTAGGAATACAAATCAGATATTTTGCACAATGTCCCTTGATCAGAATTGCATGATGGTATTTTTCTGATGAATAGAATGGTGTTGTAAGTTTTGTTTTTGTTTTTTTGTTTTGTTTTGTTTTTTAGTGACCTTACTTATATTGTGACACCCTGAGGAAGCAGGATGGATCCTACAGTCAAAAAATTGGCTCCAAAATACAGAGAGATGATTTCACACACACGAAAAGGTAATGAGAAATTGTATTGGGGTGCCTGGGTGGCTCAGTTGGTTAAGTGTGCAACTTTTGGTTTCAGATCAAGTCATGATCTCAGGGTCATGAGATCAAGCCCCAGGTTGGGCTCCATACTCAGCAGAAAGTCTGCTTGAGATACTTTCTCTCTCTCCCTCTGCCCTTCCCCACACCCTGCACATGTTCCCAAATGCTCTCTCTCTCTTTCTAAAATAAATAAATAAATCTTAAAAAACAAAGAAATTATATTGCTTACATAAGTGAGGTCTCTGGAGAGAAGCCTTCCCACAATTATCAGAAAAAGAGAGAGCAGAGCAGGGGGGGAGGAGCAAAGGGAGAGGGAGAGAGAGAATCTTAAGCAGGCTCCATGCCCACCCAGGGCAAGCCTGATGCAGGGCTCAATCTCACGACCCCATTCAGATCATGACTTGAGCTGAAATCAAGAGTTGGTTGCTTAACTGACTGAGCTTTCCAGGAGCTCCATTACCTTGTATTCAATGCACTTATTCCACATATATATAAACTATACTTTCCTACTCAACCTGGTTACAGATACCCTCACGTATTCATATGTGCTATGTGGCCTTTGAAGCTAGAGGGAACACTTCTTCCACACCTATTCATGAAAATGTAAAGTTGGATTTTCATAAGCACTCTCGTCTCAGTGTATTTTATTTTAGCAGCAAATTCACTAAATGCTGTTCTTGTAGGAAAATTGTTTCTTATGCTCTGTCTAGAAAGGTTTGGTAAGTGACAGCCATGCTATTCTTGAATGTTTTAAATTTAATCAGGTGTAAAACTGTAAATTCTGTTCTATGAACAAACATTTTCAAACACTAGAGAAGACAAAGACAGAAGATAAAAATACAGAGAAGCAGTCTATCAAATCCCTTCTGGCTTATTTTAACACAATTGTTAATAAGTTTTGTTTAAAAAAAAAAAAAAAAAGAAAGTGCTAAACCAGATGTAACCAGGACTGCTTCACACAAATAGGAAACTGAAGTTATTCTAATTATGACATTATAATGACTAGTTTGAGCAGAAGAGTGACATAGATGATTTTATGTTAAGGATCAGGGGCACCTGGGTGGCTCAGTTGGCTGTGTCCAACTCTTGGTTTTGCTCAGGTCATGATCTCATGGGTTGTGGAATCGAGCCCTGCATCAGGCTTCCTGCTCAGTAGGGAGTCTTGCTTGAAGACGCTGTCCCTCCGCCCTTCTACCCACTCATGTGCATGCTCTCTCTTTCTCTCTAAAATAAATAAATAAATAAATAAATAAATAAATAAATAAATAAATAAATAAATATTTTTAAAAATGAAATTCACGATCACCCTAGATTTTGTTTCAGGGTAAACTTGAGAGAGGTGAAAGGTACTAAATATGGAGGGAAGACCAATTGAGAGGGTATTAAATAATCCAGATGACAGATAGTGATAGCAGTAGAGAAAGTGAGAAGATAAGTTATTAGATTCCCAATATATTTTGATACTCTCCCAACAGATTTTAATGGATAATGATATGGAGGTAAAAGATAAAGAGAAGTATTAAAGATAATTCTAAATGTTTGGGTTTGAGAAATTAAAATGATGAAATTATCATTAACTGAGATGGTCAAGAATGGGTGGAACACTTTTGAAGGGTAGAGTATATCATGATTTCAGTATATAATAGTCTCCTTTTGAAATGCTTACTGGATATCCAAGTAGAAATGTTGAGTAGATAGTTGGAAATGCAGATTTCTGTTTCATGGAAGAGGAAAGTGTCCTTGCCAAATATATAAATTTAGAAGTCTTCAGTAACATATGTGGTATTTCAAGATATGTAACTGGTTGATATCATTATAATCTCACAACAAAGGAGTTAAGTTTAAATCAAAAAGTCTCTATAGGATTAAGCTGACAGTAGGCGATGCTTTTACAGAACTGGATGTTTGGTAGCCACGAGAATGATAAATCTTAGCATAGCAAAATCCAAACGACTGCATTTAACAGAATCAAAGTGGGTATAATTATTGTAATGTACAGCAAGATCAGAATGTCTGCAAAGCATGCTGAGCCACAAGAATATGTTGAAATATCTAATAAAAATTCAGGTATTTGGGCAGTTTTCAGATAATAGTTCTCAGATATAAAACTCATCTACCAAAGAAGATGCTAGGTCTCTACGATGAAAGACATTGCAATACCATGGTGAGTGTATGGGCATGTTTTCCCAGCTTTTTCTCTCTGAAAATCATAGCCATTTACTAAAATAACCATACTTTGGGAAAGAGCACTACTTACAGCTTGTAAGGACTACTGATTATGTACGTGGTCTGAGTTTATGCTCAAATCCTTGGACCCAAAGCACCACCGTGACCCCCACTTAGTGAAGTGGCACATAGCAAATGGAACCCTGGTTCAGGTCCATCTCAGAATAGGTTCACTGAAACCAACAAGTAACAATGGTTATTTTTTCTGACTTAAAACAAATTCAGAATGGGCATGTTAGAAGTTACGTCCCTTACATTGGTTCTGCCATTAGAAAAGGCAATAGCAGTCCTTGGAACATCCACAATACGCTACCACTGCCCCTGGCCAATACAGTAAATTAAAAAGGAGGTAGAATCCCAGAGGAATAGCAGAGATTACTGGTACTAACAAACTTTAAGAATGCTGGTGAATGGATTTCATTATATGCACATTTAATTATAACCACATTGAACAAAAAGCTATGCTTCATGATTCTGTATAAATCTAAAACTAATAGCTATTAGTAGGTGCCATCCCCAGCAGGTACAATGTGTGGATCCAGGGTCCAGGAGTGGAGGTGGCAAGAACACTGTGCACTATCACTTCATAAATTTGTGTTGTACATTCTAACAGGAGACTAAGAATCTCATTAAATATACAGTTGCCATCTATTTTCTTTGGAATCTTCATGCCAGTAATTTAGGAGGCATAAAAAGGAATTACCAAACAGCTGCTGCAATTGATCCTGATCATCATGGGAAGGTAAGACTGCTTCACTGTTAGATAATATGTACATGGGAGAGTACATCTGGCGCTCAGGTGACGCACTACCGTGTTTCTTAATGATCCCATGCTCAGTTCTCATTTTCAGTGTGCCAGTAGAAAACCACACCTTATAAAGTCATGGTAATTAGGGTCTCGACGTCTGTGGGTCTCCACCAACCAAGGTGCTTTGACCAACAGAAATACTAGTCAAGAGTCAGTATAATTTAAATGGCTCATGGAGAAGGGAGACGTTGTTACCAGTTAAGGCCTCAGGACTAACTGCAGCAGTGAGGGCAACAGTTCATCTCATTAATCCTCTCTCTTTAACTGTCCCCATGAATTATGATGACCCAGAACCCTAGAGTAGCTGTACCTGAACACTGCGAACTTAGAAAAAAGTGAACCAAAGAAGGACAAGAGGTGAGCTGTAGTAAACGCATGTTGGTACCCTAGCGGCAATTTCTCGGTGGTTAAGTGCTGGCTGCTAATGACATGGCTATCCCCTTTATCAGGACCATTGCCTGTGGGCTGAAAAGAACTTCCTTACTCTGGAGGACTCCTTCCTTTGCCAGGGGCATCCTGCTTTCAACCTTGAATTATATCAGAATACAAAAGGCCAGCCGCATTGCTTTAAAGTAAAGGCATCTTCTTGGTGTGATTTATGTTCCAGATCCCCCTGTGAATAAGACCAAGACTGATTTATCTGAGACTATATTTTTTCTTATCTTGTACCCATTTACTATAACTATATCGCTTTCTTCAGTCTCATAGAGATTTTTCCTGAAGAGGATTCCCTCAACCGAGCACATGAAATTGCATTTCTATAGGAACACTACCAAAAGCATATGGAGACACAGATTCATGTATATACATAATAACTCCAGTGTTACGTTAAATTAAAAAGAGATATAAATAACATAAATATCCTAATAGTAAAACATACGAGTAAAGTAAAAATAGGCCATAGATTCTGATGTTATATAACTTTTATAACAAAGCAGGAAAACAATGACAAATCCAATAGTAAAATCCTTGGAACTTTATAATTATGTTTGAGATAATTAACAATTATCACTAACTCACACCAGCTTCATTTTATTGTTTCTTTTATTCTTAGTTATCCAAGTCGTATTCCACAAATATTGATATCTAGGCCAATAAAGTCGATCATTTTAATTGGCAAAATTGTCTATGTTAAAAACTGTTTCACACCAACAGTATTTATCTCTTTTCATTTCGTGGCAAGAAAAAATAAGAGGAAAACCTTTTACTTGTTATTCAGAAGAAGAAAATATGGTCAAATTATTATTACAAGGGATCCTTACTTCAATGTGATAGCTAAGCAAGGCTTTTATTTTCCTAACCATATATTCTGTTTTCCTGACAGCACAGTATATGTATAAATAAAACACATTTATATTCAGGTGACTAGCTTTATAGTTGTTATTTAATGAAATTTGAATTCTTCCTTTAAAAGATGTTCATATTTCTATTTTCACATTTTCTTTTCTCAAAGAGCAACTTTGTATTACTACTTTTCAGACAGAAGGGATTTTATGCATGTGTGTGTGTGTGTGTGTGTGTGTGTCTGTGTGTGTGTGTCTGTGTGTCAGTGTGGTGTGCTTATTTGAGAAACTTCATGGCAAAAAAAGCTATTTATTTTTAATGGTATTACTTCTGAATGGGAAGATATATCTATTATATGTATAAGTGTAAGTTATAGGAGAGACTGATGGTAGATAGATGCTGGATAAAGAGGTAGATAGATGAGAGAGAGAGATAGAAACTATAATCCATAACACAAACACTTCTGAAGGAAATTTTCTTCCTTACCAAATATTTTTAGGAATGCTTGATCTAATGACTTGATCTTGATCTTTCTCTGTCCTTCTTTCCCTTCCTCCCTCTTCCTCCCTCTCCCTCCCTCCCTCCCTCCCTCCCTCCTTCCTTCCTTCCTTCCTTCCTTCCTTCCTTCCTTCCTTCCTTCCTTCCATTTTTATCATTATGTCACCATCACTCTCTTTAACTATATTTTTATAAATGACTGTAAGAGAACACTCCTTAATTTCATTCTCCAGGTACCACTGACACAATATTGATGTATATGACAAAATTTTACAGAACATTTGGGGAGAGAGAAAGAGATTTATGGTTAGCCTAAGAAATACTCAAATCTGTCAAGATTTTTGGCTGCTAACAATAGAAAGCAACTATGATTAAATTTTAAAAAATGAAACAAAAAGAAAATTTGACTAGAAGCTCATATGTTAAACCTCTTAATCGTTATATTAATTCCAATGACTATTTTTATTTTGCATAGGTAGGCAGAATAATGGTCTCCAATAATGTTTACATCCTAACCTCTGGAATCCATGACTATATTACCATATATTCAAAACTGTTTTTTGCAGAAGTGATTTGGTTGAAAACATTTCATATAGGGCAATCATCCTGGATAATCTGGATGGGGTCAGTGTAACAAGGGCCCTTAAAACATAGGAGAGAGAGGCAAGAGAGTTAGAGAGGAGATGTGATAGTGGTAGCAAGGTTCAGGGACATGAGATTGCTCGGTTTGAAGATACAAATGGACCACAAACCAAGGAACATAGGCAGCCTCCAGAACTGGAAAAGGCAAGAAATGCACTACCCCCAGAGCCTATAGAAGGAATGCAGCCCTGCCGACATCTTGATTTTAGTCCCATAAGACCATTTGGGTTTTTGGACTTCTGATCACCAGAACTGTAAGAAAATGATTTTTTGTAGTTTAAGCCAGTATGCGTTTAGTAATTTGTTATATCAGCAAGTAGAAAACTAAAAACCAGTATATGCTATTCTATCTTCTTTTCCTCTTTGTTATCAGAAATTATCATATCATTATGCATCTATTAACGAAGTATAATTGGCTAGTGACATCATGAAGGATTTTTATTTTCTAATTTTTCTGAATATTCAATATTATTTTCAGTACACATGTATAATTTATATAATCAGGAATATACACATAAATATATAAACAGATAACATTTTAT
Source organism: Ursus americanus (assembly GCF_024610735.1). Lineage (NCBI taxonomy): Eukaryota > Metazoa > Chordata > Mammalia > Carnivora > Ursidae > Ursus > Ursus americanus. The sequence goes on along the minus strand of NC_142141.1, from coordinate 48,214,581 downwards.
AATGACTTTGCAACATATTTCAAAATGAGAGTAAGGTGAAAGAGAAAAGTTGGGAAATGATTCAGCTGAAGCAAACAAGCAAACAATATATATATTGTTATATATATGTATATGTGTGTATCTATCACAGAAATAATGAACATTTATATGGAAGGAATTAAATGCTTACCCAAGGACTTTGACCCTAATATAAACACCATTGAAGATTTACTGAAAATATTTTTTAAACGAGTTAGATTATCTAAATTTACTAAATATAATATTTAAGAACAATTAACAGAAATTGACACATAATATAATTAAATTGAGTAATTTAATTCAATGTTTTTATTTACTGGATTTAACATCCAAAATATATCAAATATATTAGTAGCAAAATATATTTTTCATTATCTTAAAACTTGCTTAATTTAATGGCTATAAAGAGAAAAATCTATGAAAAATCAATCACAAAGTAAATGAGAAAATTATAGTGATGTATAGTTTAGATTTTTTAATAATAATCTACTAAAGAGATACATGAAGAAGAGAAAAATTTTACTTGACTTGATAAATTAAAAATAAAATTTCATTACAGTGCCGGACAAATTTCACATTTTTAACTGCTTCGAAGATAATTTTTACTTCCTGAAGTTCTCGAAATGAGAAGTATAAACTAGAGTATAAAAAAATTTGCTCCCTCTGACCTCTTTAATCCCATAATTTGGTTTATAAGTACTAAAATTTCTCAGTGGCCTTGAATACTGTTATTAGGGTGGTAGTGCTATTCCCTTTCAGCCTTTTACTGTCAGAAAATCATTATAAATTGATAAAGTGATGATAAGAGTTTTATGATTCTATAAGAAAAAAGAAGTGCTTAGCTTTTAGTGTCTATCTTGAGAAAAACTATAAAGTATCTTTAAAGTAGTAATTTTAGTCAATTATTGTACATTTTAGTAACTCTATTGAATTTGCTTTTACAGATGAAAGTTGCTTTTTTTTTTAATTCCCAAGCTGGAAAGATTCCAAATGAGTACAGAACCAATTTGATATCCATGAATATATGCAGAGATATTCATCTTATTCAGTCATTTAGCATGTATATTAATGATACTTTTATAATGTATTTATGAGACATAGAACTTAAATTTAGACAATATAAAGACATTATTTCACTACATGAAAGAATGTGAGTACTTTATGCACTGTACATGTATTCGCATTTTATAGCATTTTACATAAATAGGATCACATATTCACTTTTTTGACTCAGCATAATTATTCTAAAATTCCTCCCTGTTGTGGCGTAGATGCAGTAACTCATCCCTTTTTATTGCTGAGTAGTATTCCATTGTATGGTTATATAACATTTTGTGCACCCATTCACCAGTTGGTAGACGTTTGGTTTCTTTCTAGTCTGAGACTATTCTGAATGAAGCTAATATGAACATTCATGTGCAGACTTGTGTATGAACATAGTAGTGAAATGACTGGTAGAATGGTTAGTGTACATGTGCAGTTATAAAAACTTGAAAAGTTTCCACAGTCAATATATCACTTTACTTTCCTCCCTGGAATGTACATACACTGTGGTGACCATGCTCTGGCCTCATTATCGCTCCTTCATTTCAGACATTCCGATAGGTGCATAGTGTGTCACACTGTAGTACTGTTGAAATGTAGGGCATTTCTCTGATTACAAAAGATATTTAGAACTTTTGTATGTGCTTATTGGCTATTCATATTAACATATATATTATTTTGTGAAATTCCATGTCAAATTTGACCCATTTGTGTTTTTTAAAATGTGCTTATTGAAATGTAAGCATTATTTATCTAAATGGATAAAAATCCATTGTCAAATATAATAATTAAGGATATTTTCTTCCATTCCTGACATATTTTTGTCTTAAGAGATGTCTTTCAAACAGTTGATGTGCTAAATTTTTATAAGATCAGTATTTCCATTTTTTCTTTTTTCTTCTCTTTTTCTTTCTTTTACTTTTTCTTTCTTTATTTATTTCTTTTTTTTTTTTTTTTACTTTTTGCGTCTGAAGAAATTTGTTTTTACTCCAAGGACACGCAGATTTTCTCCTATACATTTCCCCCACCGTAAATCTTGTAGTTTAACGTTTTATATTTAGATCTATATGTCATGTAAATTTTTACATATGGTGTAAGACAAGCAAAGGTTGAATTTTTTCCCCCAAATTGTTATCATATTTTTCCAGAACTATTAGTTAAAAGACTATCTTTCTCTTCCTCCATTTCCTTTAGAATAATACTTCAAAAAGTCAACTTAACAAAAAAATTAAAAATAAAGAATAAAAATAAAAAGTCAACTGATTATAAACATTTAAGTCTTTTTTCTGGATTCTTTCTCTTCCATTGCTCTGAATGTATATCTTTATGCCAATATCATGCTGTCTTGATTAAAGTAGCTTTACAGAATGTCTTGAAATCTGTTAGTGTGACTCTTTTAGCTGTATTATTATTTTTTTTTGTAAAATTGCTTTGATTATTTTAGGTCACTTGTATTTCCATAAATATTTTAGAATAAAATGGTTTCTATAAAAATCTTGATGGAATTTTGCTAAATTTGAGAGTCTTTATATTAGTTTCCTAAGACTGTTGTAGTAATCACAAACTGCGTGGCTTAAAATAACAGAAATCATGGGGCGCCTGGGTGGCTCAGTCATTAAGCATCTGCCTTCAGCTCAGGGCATGATCCCGGAGTCCTGAGATTGAGCCCTTCATCAGTCTCCCTGCTCTCCTGGGAGCCTGCTTCTTCCTCTCCCACTCCCCCTGCTTGTGTTCCCTCTCTCAATGGCTGTCTCTCTCTCTCTGTCAAATAAATAAATAAAATCTTTAAAAATAAAATAAAATAAAATAAAAAACAGAAATCTATTCTTTCACAGTTCTGGAGTCTACAAATCCAAAATGAAGGTGTCAGCACAGTCCTAACCCTTCCGAAGGCTCTACGGAAGAATCATTTTGCCTCATTCTATCTTCTTGTGGTCACTGGTAATCCTTTGAAATTTTTGGCCTGTAGATGCATCACTCCAATCTTTGCCTCCATTTTTACATGTCATTCTTCCTGTGAATTGTGTCTTTGTGTCAAATATTCCTTTTTTATAAGGTGACCATTCATACAGGATTTGTGGCCTGCTATAATTCAGTATGACTTCATCTTAACTTGATTACATCTGCAAAGACCCTATTTGCAAGTAACTTCACATTCAAAAGTTCTGGGTGAACATGAATGTGAGGGGAACACTATTCTATAGCTGGTATAGTCCCCAAGGTCTCACTTCTGATGCCAATGACAGATGATGGTCGATATGATTATTCTCAGGTTCAACTCCATAGTGGTAGTCTATTACAACAAAAAGATACAGGTGAAAATCAGAGGAGGGAAGCAAAAGGCTTAGACATTACCACACAGGAGCTGAGACTAAAGGTCAAACATCTTTTTGGACAAGGATAATCCCCTACTAGACAAATTTTGATTAGTATTGATTGACCTTTAGGTCCGTTTGGGAGGCCTTGGTATCTAAACAATATTGATTCTTCCAATCCATGATCATAGTGTATGTTTTCATTTATTTAGATCTTACATAATATCAGCCATGTTTCACCGTTTTTAATGTACAAGTTTTGCACATAGTTTATTAAATGTATCACTAAGTATTTCAAGTTTTTGTTGGAATAGAATTATAAATAGAATTATATTTTATTGCATTTTCCATTTGTTTGTAGTATCTAGAAATAAAATTATTAACCAATCCATTCACTTATTTCGTTTTATATTTAAACTTTCAAACTTGTATCCTGTTACCTTGACAAAGTGAAATTTTTTTTTTCGTGTTGTTTTGATCTTGGTAGATTTGAATAGGTTTATTCTTAAGTATGTTGAAGGTATCAACTTTATTTTCTGCTTTGATTTTTTTCAAATGGTATGTTTTAACTGGACCACAGACTACATGAACTCCAAGATTGAGATATTATCTGTTTGCTACTTGCATTTTATTTTTTTTTAAGATTTTATTTGTTTATTTGAAAGAGATAGAGAGAGCATGAGCCAGGGGGAGGGGCAGAGGGAGAGAGTGAAGCAGACTCCCCACTGAGGGACTCCATCCCAGGACCCTGGCATCATGACCTGCGCCAAAGGCAGATGCTTAACTGACTGACACATCTAGGTGCCCTACTACTTGTATTTTAATGAACTTCTCATTTGGAAGTAAAAAATATTTTAAAATATTTTCTTACAGAATTAAAACCCCACCTCTCCCACCTTTTATTTTTTTTAAAACCTAATCAGTGTTTTCCAATTTAAGGCATCAGACTTATCTTGTTAGTTATTTAAAAATCTTGGTTTGCAAGGTAACCCTAATAAGCAGAATTGTAATTAGAATTTGTGAAAAAAGAATCTGCACTTTAAAAACTGTCCAAGTGAATCTAACTCAAACATAACCTTTAGAGCTATAGACAGAGGTAGTCCAAATCCTGCTGTGAAATCATGCTGACCATCACACAGCAGCACAAGTAGCTTAGAACTGCTTTCTAGAAATATGTTCTGTGGTTGTGTAATTGAACTAATTGAGGAATATTATAACTGCACATAGAAAAACTTTACTGTGCTTATTGTAAGAATGCTATTGAATATGTCATGTAATATCACTAAGGATTTTCTTTACTAAAGAAGTAACCAGAATTAACTTTTTCAGATGTCAATAAGAGATACAATTTTTACTTTTCTGAAAAGTGTTTAAAAAAATGATATTTAATTTACTTACACGTACAATTGAAATTGCTCATTATTAAGAGAAATTAATCACGTAGACTGTCACCAAAATGAAGTTTTATAACTTAAAAAAAATGGAGTTTATGGAAAAGAGAAATGTGTAAGAATTTGTTTTATTTTTCCCTCCCTTGGCAAGCTGATTTGCTGAAAACTATCAAGAAGAGCAGTTTTCCCCGGAGCAAACTGACTCAGTTATAAGGGAAAGTGATTTCAGTTATTTATAGGTTTCCAGAGAAAACTTGTGAATTCAATACTGTCTTGTTTATCTCTGGGCGATGGTGTTGTTTTTCCCTCTGCTACCATCTGCACCTTACTTAAGCCAGAACTGTGCACTTTCCTCCCTATGATTCCTCAGTGTCCTGGTATATTAATTTTATGAACAAGTTATGAAATTTGAAACTTGTTCATAAAACTAACATCCTAGTTACAAGTTTTGAAAGTTGTAGCTGAGCCCAATTCTCTTTGTGCTTTGGCTGCCAGAAAGCTATAAGCTAATTTTGCTGTCCAAATTTAAAAACAGTGCCAAATTTCATTACACACATGTCTATGTTCGGGCTCTTACTAGTTTAATAGGACTCTACTGCTTCTGTCCTGACAATCTCTAATGTTCCAATATTATATGCATTTTTATAATCTAACCCAAGCCCTTTTAGAAATATGGAAAACATTTTTTTTAATGTTTGGTTCAGTAACCCAAAATTTATCATTAATATTAATATTTTCTCTCTATTGTGCTTTTCCTTCAGCTAGACCTAATATATGACAGTAAATATCTTGGCCTTACGTGCTTATTCTGAGTGCCTGACAGAACTGAGATAAAGATATCTATAAATTCTTTTAAAAAAATAAAAAATATCACTGAAATAGAGAAGCAAAGGAACTGTTAAAATGGAGGTCATTTTTACAGAGGAGACATTCTGAAATTGTGCAGTATACCCTCCAAGCAACAATTTTGAAATTTTCATAATTCCTTAGTGCTACCCACTTATTCCGGGCTCAATTTTAAGCAAAAGCTTTGATTAAAATTTCTCCAACTTAGTCTGAAATCCAATATGTAATCAAAATTCATCCCCAAGGCCTACAATTTGCTTTGGAGATTCATGGAAGCTTGCCAAAATATTCTTATAAGTCTTCTCATGCACTAGTCATAGATTCTTCAATTCAAAGAATAATACATCTATTTTTTTCAATGTTTGGTTCCAAAATACCTCCCTACATGTTTCAGCAATCATTTCCACCCCCCCTCACAGTACCTGAAACAGGAAAGGAAACATGCATAAAAAACATTCTTTTGCTGACAGAATAAGACCGTAATTTTGATCTCTTAGTAGAAGGACATGATTATGTACTCTAGTGCTTACTTCACTCCAAAAGAAAGAAATCCCCACCCCCCCAGCTGAAAATATTTTGTTTGACCAATTCTCTCTGGTTAAACTACATTCCTGCTAAGGAAAAAAAAAGACAGATACAACTGTTTTTAAGGGAATGAGATCTATAAATTCATTTCTGATTCTCCAATTGCACATTTATGTATGTACGTATCTCTTACAATATCCCAGACAAGATGTCCAGAAGCTTAAGATAGAATGTCTTATAGCTGCTTTTTGAGAATCTCCTGATGAACTCATTGCTTTGTGAGATTACCCATTCTTGTTTGGCTTCAAAGGTCAGTTGGGTATTTCTATTTTTACATGTACAAAGTCCAAAAATGGCTAACAAGGCAGGATTCTTATTTACAAAGTATTTCAAAGAACGTTTGCCAAACTGGTTATGAAATGGAGTTAAGGATATTATTTCATTTGGATTTTCAGATGGAATTTGAATATTCACTTCATTCATGCTATGGTCCTACTAAATATATTAGCTGCATTTATTTTGAAGGAAAAAATTGGCAATGCACATTTGCACTTTATTTTTCTAATGGTACCATTTTTTACTGCATTAATTTGATGTGATTTTTAGTCATATTTAAAGTTTTTTTTTATCAATTTGGGAAAAAGTTAAATGTCTTAATTTTTGGTTACTAGTTTCTAATTTCATCCCCAGAGAAGTTACTAACATGGATATATTTTAATAACTTTGGAGAAACGAGACAGCTTCCACAATAATGCAATATTAATGGTAGATAAATGATAAATGCCTTCTCAAATTATTTCATGAACAAATGTTTCTCTTTATTAATATCTTGCAGACTTGAGCCAAACCTAGATCTATTCATGCTGTCTTTAATTACTAGCACAAACACATTTATGTATGAATGTAAATATACAAATGCACATATATATACAAATATGCATACATACATATGCCACTATACTATACACATACACATATCAATAAAAGCCAAATTATTAAAACAATTAAATTGAATTAATTGGGTAGAAATTTAACTAGAATTTTTCATGATTATATCATTGTTCATTTTTTTTATTAAGTGATTATGTTCTCTGTTAGAATGCCTTGTTTTCCTAAGCTAATTCAATTGCATGAAGCTACATGCAAGGGTTGTAACTTACCGAATTAGATCACCTTTTGATTCTGGATATTTGAGCAGCAGAACAATTAGTATGGACGTTTTTCAAATCATTAGCTATTTTCCTTCTCATGTTAGTTATTCCTAAATTGAAGTCAAATTTTAAATGTTATCCATTATCTGATAAAATATGTATTTAGTTATAAAATAGCACTTAGATGTGTATCTGTACAAATATACAGATTATTATTTATACTATCACTATTTGTAATATCATATAAAATACATTTTTCAGATACATAGCACACTATACTTCTTTCTATAACAGAATTCATCAGGCAGTGTAACTGTAAAGATAATTTTGTAGCTTACATATTATTAATTTGACAAGTTAACATTTATGACAAGACAAGAAAAATTAATATTTTAAGGAATAGGCACATGGTGTAAAGATAAAATGCTTGAATATCAGCTGCATTAGTCTGCGAGGGCTGCCATAAGAAAATGTCACAGATTTAAAAAACAGAAATGTATTTCCTCACAATTCTGAGGCTGGAAGTCCAAGATCACGGTGTCAGCAAGATTGATTTCTTCTGAGACCTTCTTCCATGGTTTGCCCTATTCTTCCTTTGTCTTTTCATGGTCCTCCCTCTCTGTGTCCTGATTTCCCTTTCTTTTAAGGACACAAGTCATACCAGTTTAAAGCTCACCCTAATGACCTTATTTTAACATAATTATCTCTTTACGGATCCCATCTCCATTCTGAGATACTGAGGGTTTAGGACTTCAACATATTAGTTTTTGGAGAACATAACTCAGCCCATAATATTAACATTGAGCCTCACATATTAACCCAAAGTAGATTTATGCATAGGTTTCATTTTTAAACACTTTTAAAATACAGCTTATGAGCATTGATTTTGCTGATCTGAGTTTTGCTCATCTCTGCTCAGAAGATCAAGGAGTAGTAAAACTCTTCAGTAGTTTATTTGATGAAATTTCTTATTTCTTGAGATATCTGGAATACTTTGTGGGCAAATTAAGGTGAATCATCTAATTGTTGAAAAGTGATATTTCACCAGTATCATACAGTTTAGTTTATTTTTTAAAAGATCAAGTTTTCACATTCTTATCATTACATTGCTCTTTTGTCTTTTGTGATAAATTATAGATAATTACATATATTGTGTATATATGTATAATTCATGTAAATAGTGCATATATATATACACATTATGAGTATGCTTTTATATATGTGAGTTAGACGTATGCATAAAGTACACATAAACATGAAGATATATTATATGCATATGTATAATTTATACATAAATACATGAAGACATGCATATATCTAATATATGTGTATAATGGGTAAATCCCAATTAGTACATAATTCTACTTTGCTTTTCTTGTTAAGAATTTTTAAAACTGGGGTGCCTGGGTGACACAGTAGGTTAAGGGCCCAACTCTTGTTTTCAACTCAGGTCCCAGTCTTATGACCCTGAGATTGAGCCCCACACCCAGCTCCGTGCTTGCTCAGTGGGAAGTCTGCTTCTTTCCCTTTCCCTCTGCCCTTCCACCACCCCCGCTCTCTTTCTCTTTCTCTCTCTCAAATAAATAAATCTTTGAAAAAAAAGAATTTTTAAAACCAAAACAATATATATATATATATATATTTCTAAAATGAGCTACTATATTCATTTGAACACATTGGAGCAACATATTGCACAAATGAATACACTTTTTAATTCTGAAAAGATAGCAAAGCAGCTAGCAATGAGTTAATAGTTTATAAATGCTTAATACATGACTGTGTGCTACACAGGTAAATCACAAAATGGATGAAATAGTGGAGAACCGTTATTTTCCAAAAAAAGAAGAAGTTAATGGCATCTGGATCCTGGGGTAAGGACACGGGGGAAAAAGTCCATTGTCTAACCACCAAATCTTTGGGATTTAAGGTCTGTGGGATATTTATTACAGTGACATAATTAGGCTCTCTTGCTACATGAAAGGACCAAATTAGAGAAAACTAGTTGCTACTCACATAAACTCAGATCTAAAGCAAGCCCATAATTCCCTAGAAATTACATTTTTGCCCTTAGAGACATGTCAGGTGATTATCTGATGAAACCAACACATTTCTAAAGATAGGGGTAGGTGGGACAAGTAGAATACAAAAATGACCTATTTGACAGGACAGAGAAGAAGAAAAGATGAAAATGAAACCAAGCCAAAAACTGTAGGAGGTGAAGTGAAAATGAAGGGGACACCATAGGCTAAAACATGGGAGATTTTGTGACTTAATATGCAATACTTTCTAATAACTGTAAGATATGAGGGAACACATAACCCAAGGGCAAAAAAAGTTTCAGATTTGCTGAGAGTAACCAAATTATTTTTTCTTAACTTTCCTATATCTCATTAGTCTCATGGGTAAAATCAATCAAACTTTCGTTTCACAGTGTGTTTTGAGGTGTATTTCTGCCAATGTGTGTAAAATGCCATGGACATATTAGATATTCAATGAAACTTAGTTTTATGTTGGATAAGGTTTATTGAATTAAGGGATGTGCAAAGCAATTCTAAAATAATTGAGCCAAATATAAATATTACATGAACATTTAAATAAGAAATCCCAGTGAAAGGGAAATTCTTCAAAGGATGGACAAAAGTAGAAAAAAAGGAAACTCCACATTTCCCCATATGTATAATTTGGACAATAGTAATAAAAGTAATGTATAATTTGGACAATAGTAATAAAAGTAATACTAAACATTGCCTTTATTCTCAATGAATAAAAATGAATACTAATTTTTTGAAGATTTCCAGGTAATTACTTGTGTTAAAAGAAAGGTTAACTGTCACATCAGGCACACAGATATTTTCACATCAAACTTTACTAATGATTCAAATCAAAGAGAAAAGCAACAAACACAGAAGAATTTTCTTTCTTTAGAGGGACCAGAAGTGTCTGAACAAACTTCTAAGAATGTCTCCCTCTCTCTTTTTCTTTTTAAGATTTTATTTATTTATTTGTCAGAGAGAGAGAGGGAGCACAAGCAGAGGGAGTGGCAGGCAGAGGGAGAAGTAGGCTCCCCGCTGAACAAGGAGCCTGATGTGGGACTCGATCCCAGGACCCTGGGATCATGACCTGAGCAGAAGGCAGACGCTTAACTGACTGAGCTACCCAGGCGCCCCCAGGATGTCTCTATATCCTTTATTGAAACAGATTGTGATCACCTATTAAAAGAAGAGGTTTTGAGTAATGGGACACACCAAAAAAAGCTGTTTTGATTTCAAAACACCTTCTTTGTATAATGCTCATTAAATAAGAATATGCTTATATTACTATGCCCCAGTTGCCTGTCAGTCATGCCTCATAAATCCATAATTTCTAGGTTTCCATTAAGCAATACATAAGGACTAGATACATCCATCTAAAAGCATCTTCAAGATAGGAGCTCCCAGTATCTTTCTAATGGTAAATACCATTAACATTTTTGTAAGGTTATCTAGTTAGTATCTTTCATTTCCTTCACTTAACTAAGAAACAGTGAGTGTGACAACCCTGATGTTCTTTCCATCAACAAGTCAATTGTATTAAAGTTGATTCAATAAATGGTTCACAAGTCAGTCCAAAGCATCAGACATCTTTGACTTTCTCTTTTCTTATTCAAATATTTGGTGAAATTGCTCAAGTATGTTAAGGAAAACGTGTAGTTCTAGAAATTCATTTAATCAAACTTCAACTAGTTCTTCATTTCTATTGAGTGAACTTATGTTGACACCCAATTCCATGTCTAACTGCCAAAAGTGACTTTCTAATCTACAAATAAAATAGCACTTTCGTATTGTTCTTTTTAACCTTGTCATTGAAAAAAAATTATGTGTTGGTTTATTCCAGCTTAGGACACACTATGTGTGTCCTGGGACTAATTCTGTTATAATGCCAGATTTTTATTTTAACGTCTTCATATTCTGTGTTTCCAGGAGGTTTGCTACTATTTTTTTTCTGTGCCCTATAACCTCCCATCCTTACCAGCCTCCAAACATATATTGGAAGAATTACTAGCCGTGGATCATGACAGTTTCTTTGCTTTTCTATCATTCCATTCTTATTTTCCCCATGCAAATATTTAAAACCAGCATGCCTTCTCTTTCCTGAGCTCATTTCCTAAAGCAGCCCTTTCATTCACTTAGATATTTCTAGGAATCTAAACATCGGTTCTCTTTCCATTCATTCTACATTTCTTTGCAATGCAGTGCAAGAGAGGGAAGGGAGGCTTTCTTAGCTCATATTCCAGACCTTTCACTTACTAGTATGTGACCTCTAACCCTCAGAAAACAGGGAGCTCAATAATTGTCATTTTTCATCCTTACTGGAAATATTGCAATAACCTAATCACTACCCTTCTCAAAAGACTTTACTTTTCTCCCCATGTCCACTTAATATAATCTATATTATATTCTATATTCTATAATCTATATTCCTTCATCTGATATTCATGACCTGCCTGAAATTATCTTTCTACACTCATTTTCTCTTCTTTATAGATCCCATAAATTTCAGTCACCTCTTTTTATTCACCTTCCTTGAAACACTTCACTAAAACCAATTAAACTCTGTTTATATTTGCTCATATTCTCAAAACAATTACATCAGGCTTTCAAAAACGTTTTACCTTTATTTCAGTTATTTCTATTCCTATCACCATGTGATAAACTGTAACACTTCTATTATGATAACTAGCCAAATAAGGATAATATTTTTAATGAAGTAAAATTTCAGCAATAGGTTAATGCATTTAAGGTAAGCAGAAGAGATTGAAATAAATATTTCTTCAATTTAAAACAAAGGTAATGGGGCGCCTGGGTGGCACAGCGGTTGAGCGTCTGCCTTCGGCTCAGGGTGTGGTCCTGGTGTTATGGGATCGAGCCCCACATCAGGCTCTTCTGCTATGAGCCTGCTTCTTCCTCTCCCACTCCCCCTGCTGTGCTCCCTCTCTCACTGTGTTCTATCTCTGTCGAATAAATAAATAAAATCTTTAAAAATAAATAAATAAACAAATAAATAAATAAATAAAACAAAGGTAATGACTTTAAGGTTATTTTTTTCAGTTGACATTCACATTGGTATTTTTATGAATAGGGATAATCTTTTTCCATTGTTTCCAATTGCAAGTTTTCTAGTGTTTCCTATTAAGTCATTCTAATATTGTGGAAATATCTATTGTGAGGTAAACATATTGGTATTTGATCATTTTTTTCAATTTTAATATTTTTTTATTATGTTATGTTAGTGTTATGTTAGTATTTGATCATTCTATACAGGTTTGATATTTTTAAATAAATGCCCAAGCTTTGTGAAAAGCAAATGTAAGCCCTTTATACTTAATTCTGATTATTAAGGCTGATGCTTTAATAATTTGGTGCTGTGAGTGCTAACACTAAAATATCATTCAATTATCTATTTTCTCAGCTATAAGGTTTTAAACAATACCTCATGAAATTAGAGAAGATGTTCTTCTTTGTTCAATTCTGCTATTTGTAACTATTTCACTAACTGATTATAAAATAGAACAATTACCTTCTCCAATAGCAAAACAAATTAAAGTACATTAATAATTAATATTAAACTATTTTCAATTTTGAAAAGAAACTAATAGCATTTTCATCTGAAATGCATACCAAATGATGCTGGATACATTTTGTGTTAATAGTGTCAAACAGATTATAGTAGGGAAAAGCATTTAGTGGGGTTGATGTTAAGTTCTCATTGTTATTTGTTTGGTACCCTTACCTACAGCAAATTTTAAGAATGGCTTTCATTTAGATTTAAAAGTAAATATTTGTTTACCATAAAAAATGAATATTTGAAAACTGGTAAACACGATCGTTCATGTTGAGGTTTCTATATACTTTTTTAGAAAATGAATCACTGAAAAATTTTTAAAAATAGTTGATTTCTAATTCACACTCTGAGAACTGGTATCACATAAACAAATCTTAACATAAGCAATATATAAATTTGGGGTATACTAGAAAAATGCATGTAATATATTATTAATTATATAGATATATATTATACTATGCTATATAAATTTGTGTATTATTGAAGAGAATAATGAACATCTATATTAAATCATCATATTTTAAAATTTATATAAATATATGAACTTCTGGTTAAAGGGTAAGTATGATCCAAGTATTGTTTGTTTACTTATACATATACTATTTTTTTATTTCTATACCATGAACTAGAAACTACCTTCTTTTTTTAGAGGAAGTAAATGAGAGAGGGGAAGTTAAATAACTGGCCCAAGTTCCTGCAATAAGAAAAAAAAAAAAAAGTAAATCCCCACATTTAACCGTGGGCATTCTGATCCCAAAATATGTTATATAGGGAGATATATAGATAGATAACTAGAGATGTCATCTGTAAACTAAACATTTCATTTTATAAATAAAACACTAATGTGATTAGTAATGAGTAAATTACCTAATGTTTCTCAACTGGTTAACATCAACTATAGGACTAAAACCATTTGTCCATATACTAAAACCATTTGTCCATATTATTAAACCAGTGATAGATAAGCTTTTAAAAATATGATTTTACTTCTGGAAATAAGCTTCCATCTAAGATATATAACTCTAGGTTTGGTCTATGAGGATGAGGAAACATCCCCTGGGGGCAATCCTAATGTGCAGAGAAATTTGATCTGGTGTCCTCACTTTTATTGTCCTCCTCAAACTTCTTCATTTTAAAAATACATTTCCTCTTCAACCCGGTTTTCCATTTAGGGAATCTTCTGGAATCTTTAAGTTAAACCCACGATTTCCTACCTCCTACCAGAAGTTGTTTGAGGTCAGCATTCTTTCTTTCAAGATCACCATGTTCCATGTGAAATGTGACTTCTCTTTTGCTGGGATCATCATCAGTACCCTGGTCCTTTTGTAACTCCATGATGGCGATGTGCTCTACTACAAAGGCAGACTCTTCACTAACAAACCAAAAACAGTCGGAGAGAAAATGAGCATCCCCAAAGACGTCTGTTTTCTCTTCATCACCTTTAGTCAAATGGCCACCATGTTCTAATTCTATGTCTTCCCTTTGGTGGTCCTGTTCCACTCCCCTTCTCTTGACTTTCCTATTGGTTGGTTTGACATCATCAATATCCTCAGTTGCTCAAAGATCTCAATCTTTCACACCCTCAAGACATTCTGCGCTCTCTGATTTGCACTCCTCCTTCCTTGTTTTTCACATTAGCCTTATCCATTAGTTTCCAGGGATTTAGTGTGACCATTTTGTTATCAATTACTTCAGATATATTGAACCTCAGTCTCAGTAACTCAAGACCTTCTCTATCGGAGGCTGAGGTGATATGCAGTCGAGGCAGTCACAATGACAATGGCTGCCGTACATAGGGACAAGGCAAGGACAGTCAAGGCAAACCAAATATCTTTTTCAGATAGTGAGAATTAATTATACCTGGATCTACATGGCTGCATTTTTTTCAGGGTATATTTGTATTTATGGAAACACTGAAAAGTGTTCACTACGTTATAAATTTCTACCAAGCTAGACCTTTGCATAGACTCAAGCATTCTCTTTGACTGCCACTTGGACAGTGTATCAAATAGGAAGAAAGAGTCAGTAGAGATGGATTAGAAACAGCTGCATTCTGGGTTGATGTATCTCTACAATGTACACACGCCTGGTTTAAGACAAATACAATCTATCTAATCAGCAATCAATTCTAACTACTCAAAAAATTTGCCAGGTGAATTGTGATTTTGCTTCACCATGATTTTAAATATTTACATAGAGAGTATATACCTCCACTTTGAAATTTTCTGTATTTACTGAAATGTAGAGATCGTATCATCCAGTGGAAATATAGCTAACTAAGGATCCAGAAGAATTTCATATGTTAAACTACTCTGATTGTAAGAATGACTTCATCTGTGCAACACATATTAAAATTTGTTGTGAATATTTTTCATATAACAGGTGTAAGAGATTAAAAGAGCTCTATAAAGGAGTTTTACAATTTATAAATAATTATGATAACAGTATGCAATCATCACACACAGCGGAGTGGTTGCTTTTTAAAAGTTATTAATCATTGTTTCTATCTATCTAATCATTGTTTTGTATCTATACAAAAGGGAGAGAGGAACTCTATTTTATTAAACATTATATTTGTTTCTATTGCTGCATACCACACTGCCACAAATTTAGTGGTTTCAAACAACATCCATTTACTATATCACAGACCTGTCATCAAGAAGACTGGGTCCTTCGGTTGGTGTTACACAACTTGGAGACTTTGGAGGAAGAATCCACTTCCAAGCTCATTCAGGTGTTAGCTAAATCCTATTCTTGTGATTTCAGGGATCCCAACTTCCCTGATGCCTGCAAGCTGGAAATCACACTTCCCGCTAGAGCCCACATGATTCCTTATCCTATGGCTCCCTCCCTCTTCAAGACAGTGATGGTGCATCACATCCTTGCTATTTTTTGAATCTGACATTTTCTTTTGCCACCAGCTGAAGCCAATTCTGTCTTTAAAAGACTTTACCTAGTTGAGCCAGGCCCATTTATATTAGAATATTTATAGGTCAACTGGCTTTGGTCTTGATTTACATTTGAAAAATCTTTTTACAGCAGCACCTAATTTCGTGTGTGGTTCAATAAGCAAGCATCACAAATCTTGGGAGGTGAGACTTCCCTTTAGAATTCTGCCTACCCTAAACACATATACTGTTGGGAAGACTATTAAATATATACTTCAACCCCCCAAAATACATGCCAAAGTGAATGTTACTATTCCACTTAGTAGATGAGAAAATAGAGGCTTATTATTATTATTATTATTATTATTATTATTATTATTACTATTATTTGCCCTGGATTAGTTCATTTAGCTGAATCTGAATTTAATCCCAGGCATGTCAGGTTATACAACTCATACTTCATGAGGCTCCAAGCTAAATCAAAGCATGGGTATTGACAAATAAACATAGGTATTTAAGAGGAAGTAAAACTAAAAGATTTTTTCTTAAGCTTCACAGTATGTCTATATTAAAAACGATTAATTCTAATAAATATTTTTGTAATAGAAAAGTGAGGAGCTCCAAGAGCCTAAGGACATTTTTTTGTTCAGCTCTTTCCATTGTCTGCCAGCTTTGTAACGTGATAGCACTTGTTAAAAATAAGCCTTGCTTCTAAATCTTTTACTTTCTTAATTGTGGTTTCTCTCCATGGGTTTTATGTTATACAGAACTAGTTTCAATTTACTGGTTTGTGGCATTTCCAAATTTCAAGCACCCAGTCAGTTTGAAGGATTAGAAATTTAAGCTTCTTAATGTGTTTCCTGAAAAAGCTGCTCTTAGCAGGAAGCTGGGGAACTCGCTTCAAATTGTTTTTTGGAGTATATGACCTTTACATTCTGCTGATGTGAATTAGTGTATTTTTCTTTCCTTATCTGAATTTTTAATACCTGTCATTGAAAATCACTTAAAGTATTTTAAATAAAACAAAATAATTACTTAAAATAGTTTCATATTTGATATTTCCTTCTTACCTAACGTGGTTGTGATTCATCCACGTTGTTAGATATACCTGTTGCTTGTTTCTTTTTATCGCTGAGCATATACAACTGTATTGGTGGACTGTATTTTGTTTTTCTGTTTACCAGTTGATGACTATTTGTATGTTTCCATTTTGTTCCTATGAACATTTGCTACAAATCTTTGTGTGAATATAGATTTTAATTTTGCTTGGGTAGATATCTAGAAATAAAATCCTGGATCATATACAAATATATGTTTAACTTTAAGAGACTGTCAAACTGTTCTCCAAAGGGGAGTACATTTTACATTTCTAGCAGCAAAATATGGGGGTTTTGGTTTCCTCATATTCTTACCAACACTTGGTATTAACAGTGTTTTGGATTATAGCTCTTGTGTCAATGGAAAGTGCCATCTTATTTTGGTTTTAATTTGCATTTTCCTAATGCTTAATGATGTTGAACATCTTTTCATGTGAATAGATATTGTATATTTTCTTTGTTGAAATGTCTACATAGATTTTTGCCCATTTTTTATTTGGTTTGTTTTTCCTCTTAATATCCAGATGGGCCCAATGTAATCACAGGTCTTTATCAGAGAGGCAGGAAAATTAATGAACGAAGATGTGAAGGAGGCACTAACTTTGAGTGATTCCATTGCTGGGAGAGAATAGAGAGCCAGGTACTGTGGGCTACCTCTAAAAGCTGGGTTTTTATTGTTGTTTTGTTTGTTTGTTTCCAGTAGCATGGATTCCCAGTGCCTATGGTCATTTGCATCAAAATCACCTGCGATTCTTACTCAAAAATGAACTGAGATCACACCCCATAAATTTCATCAGTGGTTTAGGTGAGGATTTCAAATTGAATTTTTTCAAAGCGCCCCACATGATTCTCATGCATGCTTAAGTTTTGTATCCACTCTTCTACAGAAAGCTTATCTTAATATTCTACACCCCACCTAGACCTCAATTCCATTCTTGTCTATAACCTCAGGTGGTCAGAGGAGCCAGCAATAGGGGTTCATCTTGGTTATTCTATCCTATACTTTTTTTTTTTAGATTAATCTGACTTTGTCTTATCTGTTGTCAGCACCCAAACTCAGGCTTTCATTACGAATACAAATGGGTCGGCTTTTATTCAGTCCATTTTTGGCACAACTGCCACATATTTTCAAAAACACTGTAGGATGGTCTTTGGTGGTATGAACAGACTTTTTTTTCCCTATACTACTGTCTTTGAGCTGCTATAATAAATTAGCATAGTCTGAGGAGTTTAAACAACAGAAATGTTCTCACAGTTCTGTAGGCCGGGACATCCAAGATCAAAGTGTCAGCAAATTTGGTGTCTGGTAAGAGCCTACTTCTTGGTTCACAGACCATCCTCTCCCTGTGTCCTCACATGGTGAACTTGCAGAAAACTCTCTGGGCTTTCTTTCATAAGGGCATTGATCCCATTCATGGCTCCACCCTCATGACCTAATCACCTGCCAATTGTTCCACCACCTAATACCAACACATGGAAGCTTAGAATCTCAACATATAAATTCTGAGGAACGCAGACTTACAACAACTGCACTCCCTTTTATCCTGCCATCTATACTCATTTGGGTTAACTAGAAATGAATCTTAAGAGTTTAGAGAAAAATTTCTAAAGATGTTGCCCATGGATTCACATTATCGGCATCACCTGGTGGCATCACTTAGCTCTCAGGACCTGACATTTACTGCCCACCTCACGAACCTTTGTCTTACAGTTTTCCTGAAGCTTTTTTTTTCTGCTTACCCCTTAACCCAGGCAAATGAAACCCAAAACCATCCTGCAGGTGATGGCAAGTGCCCTGATAAGATCTCCTAATGGCCCAGGCCACCCAGACCTTTTGAGCTAAACCCCTCACTCCTGCCTACACAGATGGACTATGGAGTGAACTCTAGAATGACCTACCACTAACTTTACCTCATTAAAATACTAACATTTTCACCCAGAGAGGAGCCTCGGCATCATTTACATAACATACAATGTATGTATAGGCATGTTTCTTAAGGCACATGTGTGATCTCATGCCTGCCTCCACATGCAGTGACAAAGCTTCCCTATCCAAATATTCTTCCTAACCCTAAATAAAAGAAACCCACTCACCCTCATTTGGGGAGTCACGGTTTTGGAAGCCATTCCCCGTGATGTCCTTATTTGCTACAAATAAAAGTTTTCTTTGTGTGACGACTCAACCTGGTATCGTAGCTGACTCACCAAGGAGTGAACTCACATTGGTTTGGTTGACACTGGGAATGTGTCAAATCCCTAGGTCCCACCCAGACTTGCCAAATGGAAACTCGGGGGTGGCGCCCAGCAATCAGAGTTTGTATAAGCCCTCAGGTGCTGAACGCTCCAGTTTCAGAACCATTGCTGTGTAGAAAATCTGTCATGACTAAACCACAAGACAAACTCATTTAATTTTTGGATTTTAATTAAATCAAAATCCCAACTGCAGAAGACTTTGATTTCAAAGGAACTGCACGTTCATGTTGGCTCTCTAGTTTAACTTCACTTTCTCATTAGCAGATAGACTATTGAGAATTTCAAGGGGAAGAGAGAAATGTGAACTACATCTCCCTCCGAGTAGCTGCTTTCTACTAATTAGAATGTGGAGACTCCGCTTCCTAGTTCATCACATTATGAAATACTCCTCTCAACTAAAGTAGCAGGTGTAACTTTCTTTAACCTTTCAAACCTCATCATGTGTTGGGGTCCTTTATCCTAAGACATGGAACCTAAGTTTTCTGACAAGAATCTCAGTGACTACTTCTTGAAAGGAATATTCAGAAAAGTGAAGGGATACAGGCTCTTACTCAAACTGGTCAAGGATCAAGTCCATAAGTAGGAACAATGATAAAAGAGACAGTTTAATTTTATCTCCATTAAAAACTCATATTAAAATTAATTGACAAATGTAACGAGTGAGTGGGGCATGATCATATATAATCTGAATTACTTGATTAAGTTTGCTGTGAGGGATCATCAAAATACCCACAGCTGAAGTTTCTCTGTCACATAGAACGAACTGAAGTAGGTATGTAGGGAAAGGGCAGGGTGGCCTCTTGTATTAAATTACTTAATTGTACATAGACCTTCCACTTGGGAGTTCACAGAAGCTTTGTGACCTTCACCATTAAGTCCACACTGTTCAGCTACAAGGAGGAGAAAAGGACAAAAAAGTCATTTCTCTTCCCTTTGAGAACAAATTTTACTCACTGTTTCTACTAAGATATCCTTGGCCAGAACTTAACCACAGGTTGAGTGGGGTTGCCCTTCAGTTGAAGCCATTTATCCACAAAATAATCAAAGACATGGAGACTGGGGCTATGAAACTATGAGTTTCTACGAAAGCTGTGGTCTTACCATCTTTACTACTTAACCTTTTTCCTTTATTGTCATTTGATTTACCTAATTGAAAAAAATATATATATATATATGATTAACATGTGATATACAAAGACATCATTACATTGACCATTCATTTTTATCTTTGGCTTATGCTACCATTTAACTTTCAATTCAGGGTGGCATCCTTATATTTCTTATTTTTAAATGTAACATAAATGTGGTTATAAAACTCCAACAAGTGTAAATTGGTTTCTATTTCAACTTCCATTGCTAACTCAGTCAGATAAAATGTTTTTAAAATGCCAATTATGTCCCGTAGGAAGTAGTTACTTCCCAGTGGTTCTAGTAGTTATCTTCATAAAAATCAAGAAGGTTTGCATTCTTTGAATTAGAGTCACTCCTTCGGCCTGTGTGTTCAAGAATTCCTAAGGCAATCATCTTCAAAGTCTTTTCTCAGCTGGATGGACTGTCTGCACAGCATTTCAGAGAACCTGTGCTCATTCATTCTACATGGACCTAACGAAGTTCTTTCTGCAATTACCAGGCCGATAGCCTGGAGTCAGGCAGTGACTTTCTATTTTAAACCTACTGGAAGTTGAAGTTTTATTTAACAGCACATCACATAGCTACAACTTAATCTGAAACCCACAATATGATAAACAAAAGAAGGAAAACAGTCTTCTAAAGAAATTGGCCAAACAAAGCTTATATTCATAATACAATAGAAACAATGACCATAATATATTACGAAGTCCAACAATTAAAATAAAATATAAGTCTCTCTTGTTTTTCTTTGCTTTTGTTGGAAGAATTTCTGATCCTTGACCAATTTCATAATAAAATCACCTGCTGTACCTCAGTGTTACTAAAATGGTTTTCAATGAAATGCTATTTTTATATTCTTAATACAAAGTTATAAAAACTCAAAAATATAAATATGTATTTATTTCTCTGAGAACTGAAACTAAATCGAATAATTAGAGGGAAACTTGAAACATGGCCAATATGAACAAGAAAAAAGTTTTGGTTTTCATCCAGATAATTTTAACTGAAGAACCCAAGGAATAAGAGCTGCCTTCAGGGACCCACAGTTTAGAAAATTCTGACTTTCCTCATCCAGGATAGAGCCAAGGCAGAGGACAGAAATGAGAAAGGTGATAAGAGAGGGGAAGGTGGGGGGGGTGGGAGGTGGGGGAAGGAGGACAACTAGAATACAAAAAACCAAGAGGATCATGGGAGAAGAGAGTTAGAAAAAGGACCAAAGAAAGAGGAGGTAGACAGAGAACCATCTGAGGTGAACTCTATATGACCTAATAGAAATAGGCCAAACACTGTGTTATCCTCTGAACACTTTTTATATTCAATCTCATATGTAGTAAGATTTCTGGTAGTACAGTGTTAACTAAATATCCTGGTCCACAGTATGGCATTATTAAGGAGTTGTGGGAGCAGTGCCTCAATATATGGGAATATTAAACTTTGGCACTGTATCCAGTTATACTGAAATTAAAACGTTCTATAGAACCAAGTGAGGGGGTTCCTGTAAGTCAGCTAATTCTAGAGAGAATGGTGCTGAAGATGTTAATACGACATAATCAGTAATGGTGTCTAGATTATTACTCTTTCAGAAAAGGATGTGTTGGAGCCAGTTTGAATTGCAACATTGCAGCCAGTAGGACAAATACATGTATCAGAAAGAGGTGGTCCAACTAGAAAGTTGGAACTGTGCTTTTCTGAGTCATTTTATCACTCCGATCCCTTCAGGAAATTTTTTGTATAACATATTATAGGAAGGAACCCATGGAAGGTAGTTTACATATCTGAATTATAAAATTCTCTGAATTGTTTCTGGAGAAGGGCAGGTGCTAGCTTGTGCCAAGGCTGCTTATGCACTGAGCACCCAAAGAGGGTCTGAACCCAGCAGAGGCAGGGGGGCTAGCACTAAGTTAGAGCCTTCCAGGTATCAGTCAAGATTTTTGTGGTGGAGTTAGAGCATATGTCGGAAAACAGAGTGAATAAACTTTGCACAGGATATTTGGGAATGTTGTACAAATCGCTTTCTAAAACTGAGCAAACCAATTATATCATGGAAAGATTTGTGGTATTTGCTTGAAGAGAAAATTGCAAAAGAGAAGAGTAATGGAGAAAAGAGAACCACACACAAACCAAATTCTAGAAGTTACAAGGAACTTGGGAGAGAGAAGGAAATTTATTATAATTATTAGCAAAAAAAAAAAATGGTGAGAAAGCTGGACAATGGCAGATGAAAGCAGTAAAGACAATGGCGATCTGGAACTTATAAATCTGTATGAATTAGAACTCAGTGGTCTGAAAGTACTAAGTTTAGCAATATCTAGGACACCCTGCTATAATTTTGGAAGTTCCATGGAAGGCTGTGGACCTTTGAAAAAAAAAAATGTTACAATGGAGTACTTAAACATCATTGGACTGGTGGTATAGGTAATCTATTTGTAACAAATTTTATTCTATGCCACACCTTAGCCTATTATTACTTAGACTGGACAAGGAACTGAATAGAACCAAGTTCTCCATACATGTTCTGTGCTGATAAATAACAGCAGAATCCAGAGGTACTAGTAGGCAGCTTCCACCTTCTGCCATCTGAGAATAAGGAAGGTGGGAGCAGGTAAAGTAAAATAGTCTCCTTCAAATTTAGGGATCCCTGACAAGACCATGCAGTTTGGAAAATGCATTTTGGAAGATGCAGCCAGTAGGAAGCTGGTTTCTCTTTCTCCATGAATGAGATAGAGAGTTTTAAAAGGGAATGGCACATAATGGAATTACAGAATTCTTTTATTTTTTCAAGATGTATTTATTTATTTTAGAGATGGGAGAGAGAGAGAGTGGGAGGAGGGGAAAAGGGAGAAGGGAATCCTGAAGCAGACTCCCCGCTAAACATGGAGCCAGATGTGGGGCTCGATTGCAGGAACCTGAGAGCATGACCCGAGCCAAATCAAGAGTTGGCCACTTAACCAACTGAGCCACCCAGATGCCCCAAATTATAGAATAAAAATAATATAGAGAAAAGTTTAGGATTCCTCTTAGGGAGATCACTGATTAAAGGCACTGCACTCATGATTTTAAATAAATGACACTAGCCTGTATTAATATATTTTTAAAGATTTTTTATTTATTCTTTTGAGAAAGAGAGTGCAACCAGAGGGGAGGGGCAGAGGGAGAGGGAGAAGCAGACTCCCCACTGAGCAGGGAGCCCAGTGCCAGGCTTGATCACAGGACCCCTGGACCATGACCTGCGCGGAAGGCAGACACTTAACTGACTGAGCTACCCAGGTGTCCCTGTATTAATATTTTACATTAAAAATACTATTAATGAACACATGAACAAAATAGATTAGTGCCTTGGATCCTGAGTTCAAGATGCATTTAAAAAAGATTGAAAGCCAGTGTATTCAGTGTTAGATTTAAGAAACCAGTATTTTAGTTACAGAGAAGTCCTCTTTTCTCTGCCCACAGCAAAGGTGGGGGCTCAAATTTGAGTCATGGTATATCCTCAGTGTGCTAATCAAAATATTCCCCCATACATCAAGAGTTTATTTAGGAGTTGCTATTACAGATGATGTGCTGTATACGGGGCGCCTGGGTGGCTCAGTTGTTAAGCATCTGCCTTCAGCCCAGGGCCTGATCCCAGGGTCTTGGGATCAAGACCTGCATCAGGCTCCCTGCTCCCCTGGGAAGCCTGCTTCTTCCTCTCTCCTTCCTTCCTCCTCTCCTGCGATCCCCCCTGCTTGTGTTCCCTCTCTCGCTGGCTGTCTCTCTCTCTGTCAAATGGATAAAAAAAAAAACAAAAAAACAGATGATGTGCTATATAAATAAGTTAATTATTCTTAAATATATATTTATTTTATTGTGATGCTTATCTCAGGAATCATGGTTTTATGGATTGTATTATTTTTAGAATATTAATTGTGCAATAAGCCTATGGTTCTTGTTTTGGGAATATTTTGCTGGTCTCTCTGGCTCAAAGATTACTGAGGGATAGTCTTTTTCCTTCCTCAATTCTCTGGCAAGAATTCACATGATTAGTAACTAGGCTCTGGACTTTTTCTGTGTGTTACCATGATCTCATAAACAAGCTGAACACATATCTAATGGAGGCTTAAATAGATCATTATTAAAAGGTTACACTTCCCAAATATTATGATGTATGAGGAGTGGGAACCAAAATGATACCTAATTGACAACCCTTATTGAACCATAAGGGAAAACACTAGCCTTACAACTGATACCTTTGGAAGATCTTTTTTGCGTACTTCATCACATTCAATCTTTTTCAATCTTTTCTTCTTTATTTCCTCAATCATTTCAATATCGCATAGTTTTCTTCCTTCCCAAAGTTGTACTTTAAATCATCCCTTTTTCTTCCAGTTTACCTACATTTTTCCTCCATTCTTTCCCACTAGAGAAGGACTCGGTTCTTAGTTCCTTCATGTCTTAGCAAATTCTGGCTTCTCTTGAGCAGTGTAATAATAGAAACTTTCCTCAATCCAGGTAGACTTGGAAATACTCATCTTTCCAGAATTTAGCTACTCTCTGCTTTTTATTCCTTAGAACTTGATGTTTGATGTAACTTAAAAGCAACCAAAGAAAACTCTGCTCCTTGATCATGAATCCTTTAGCTGATGATGCTTGGCTTCCAAGCACTTTAATATTTCAGAAGTCCATAGGTTGGTAATCAAGCAAATCAGCAACTACATCAACTCAATTTTCTTGCAGAATTAATTTCACAAAATCCCAGTAACTTATCTTGCAAATTCTATTTCTCTTGATATTTACATTTTGTGCCATATTATATTTTATAATATTGCAACAGTGTTATGTTACAAATTTTTAATACCTAAAGGAATGCTTTTCATTCTTTTATGCTATAAAGATAGCAACTTATTTTATATTATACTTTTTTTTTCTTGAAAGGGAAAATGATGGTGATATTGAAAACAGATAAACATCTAAGTTATGATTAAATATAGAACAAAAGACATCTTATACAAGGGTGAAACTGAAATATTGAGCAGTTATCCTATTGCCCTTTCCTAATGTATTCCAAATTATTAAATTAATTTAGAATGATGAACATGCCATTTTGGTACATTGCCTCTTAATACTCTACCTCAACTCAGCAATGTAAACATGCTAGATTTAGAGTGCTGCTAGAAATAAAAAAAATACGGTCATACCCTGAATTCATTTTATGTTTTTTTACTATCTTATGTCATATTCGGGAAAAATTTCTAGAAAGGTAATGTGTCTCTTCAGCCTAGTAAAGGAGTACATTTTATGAAATCATTTGAAAATCACTAAAGAAAAGTTACATTCTACATGACAGTGAGTGATAGCAAAGTGGGGTTGGTGAAATACAGATTTTTATATTTGTACTTCTGTATAAGAATTGTGGTGTGTGTGTGTGTTGTTGAATGTTATATTTCTATATATTTTCTGTGTTGGATGTTTGTAAAAATGTTGGAAATGCTGAGATTGTCCAAGGACTGCATAACGTTGGATTTAACTGTAGGAATCCAAGATTGGTTTATATACTAGAAGTAAGTAATATAATAAAACATATTAAAAGAATAAAAGACAAAGTAATACATGATCATTCATGATGAAAAATCTCAACAAATATTTTCAAAATACCGAAGTATTATATCATGACATTTTATAAGAATATATTCCAGAATATTAATTATAAAGAAATTATTTGGAAAGATTTACTCTTAATAACAAATCCTTATGTCACAATTTGTTCAGAAACAATCTCTGATAGAATGGTTGGCCTTCCCTAAAAAAGTTGAGGAACCAGATCAAAGGCCAATGTAAAATACATTTATTGTATATTCACTAAATGAGGTTGATGCTAAGAGACAATGAATATGTAAATATGTAAAAATGATAACTTTTCAACTTCTACAAAATAAGAGATGAGCTATTTCTTGCAGCAGTGTTTAAAAGACATGATTTCTGGGGCACCTGGGTGGCTCAGTCGTTTAGCGTCTGCCTTCGGCTCAGGGCGTGATCCTGGTGTTCTGGGATGCAGCCCCACATCAGGCTCCTCCACTGGGAGCCTGCTTCTTCCTCTCCCACTCCCCCTGCTTGTGTTCCCTCTCTCGCTGGCTGTCTCTCTGTCTGTCAAATGAATAAATAAAATCTTAAAAAAAAATATATATATATATATATATAAAATAAAATACATGATTTCTTTCACAAATCTCATTGAGGTTAACAAAGAGTTCTCTTTTTTAAGAAGAATTGTATAAATATATTAATAGCTGAACCCACTAAAGAGGGAAGGTGATGGGGGCATCTGAGAGTGAATCATTCCTATGAGAAGTAAAGTTTTAAAGAAAAGGAGGGGTGACTGGAAGCAACAAAAGGGTAGAAATGGTAAGCCAAGCCTAGAAGCCTATCCAGGAAAATGTTCATCTTCTTCTCAAGTCAGTTCTGACCGCTACCGCTATGTTCAGCATCTCGTATTGATCTTCAGTTACTCATCAAGAGATCATAACTCTCTTACCCGGCTGGATTTAAGCTGCACATGTGTCTTTCCCATGGTGGGTCTTCTGGATTTTAGAACTGTGGTCTATGAATAAAAGCAAAACAAAACCAAACCTCACAAAATGATGAGACATTCTATTTATATGCAATTTTAATCTTAAGCAAGAAAGGATTAAGTTTTACTACTATTTTGTATTTAAATTAGCTACAATGCAAGTTTATATAAACAGATGCATGCTATTTATTTGATTTAAAATGTAATGTGTGCATGGTATACACAGCCTTTCCAATTGATGTAAGTATTTTGCCTACATTTCAATATGAAAATTGTTTTAAAGAATAGCTTTTTGAAAGTTTTACAATATAATTTACTAATGACAAATTTTTCATCATGATGTTCAATTATGAACAATTAACAGAAAGCTTTAACTGGAATCAAATTTAATATTTTTATTGCTTAACTGAACTTTGAAGTCCTATGTGCTGATGTTCTTAGGTTTGAACTCCTGAAAGCCTATTTAACATTGCTATTGTCCAATACAGAGTATTTCTACTATTGAAATCATGCCAGTTCATTCATATTTCTCTTCCAATTAAGCTTTTGGTCCTGGGCTGTTACTTAAACAAACACCAGATTATCTTCATGCAGAGTTTATAAAGGGAACAGAAATAAATTGGTAAATGATTAAACACACTTACACTTAATAACATACCAAAAAAGTCAGCCGTAAGCAGGACCCCAGAGCAAGCACTGTGATGAAGTTCTTGTAAATGAATTGGAGCCCTGCCAGGGCATAGCATGGCACTTAGAACTGACTGGATGTGTATAAGCTTATTGTCTAGACCGGAAACACACACACACACACACACACACACACACACACACTCAAACGTACTGTATACAGGTATAGCCATACACACACACATGCGCACACACACACACCTCAGAGCCCTTGCTTTCCCTTTTCCATGATCCACTGCCTTGATCTTACAAGAAGTTCCCTTTTTCCTTCTGCTTTCTTAATTAGGAAATAAACCCTGGTTTTCTTAGAATCTACATCCCCTTTGCTCTTCTTGACTTCTCAGTTTTCTGAGAAAACTAATCTGGTCCTTAATTCACATCTATTGCAATAGGTATCAATATCTCTCATAGTCCTTCATATGCCTGGATTATGTCTGAATATAAATTATTTTCAGCTAATAAGATAGTCTGCCTGTAAATAAAATTACAAATACAGTGATGTACAGTAGATACAGTTAACTTTTTTTAGCACATGAAATTTGAATCAAGAGTTTGAAAATTGGACAAAATGGGAAACTAAGCAGCAATAGATCCCTTAGAATCAATGTGTCCATTATTACAAGCATGTGGCTTCCATTGTAAGTAACGATAAATGTTTGTTGAACAGAATACTAGCAGTACTTCCAGGTATGAGCCCAGTGCTCATTTATATCCTTTAGTCTCCCCAGGCCAATGCGGGGCCAAGTCCAGGCTTATTTGTGAAGTTGGATTTGTAGAATTAGAACAATGGTCATTTATCCAAATGTCTGGAATTCTTGCTTAAAAAAACCTCAGAAGCCATCTCACATCACTGATGCAATAATTTAACAGTAATGAACATGGTAACATTTCCATTTCTCTTGTCACTATCTTTGAAATGATCATGAGCTGGAATGAATAAAAAATTTCTTATTTATTTGCCATCTCAAATACCACCACATAAATAATTTAGGCTTTGTATTACACCATGAATCCTTGATACTTTTCTTGCAATTCCTTAGTTATATCTGTCTTTCTCAGCTAGATTCTAAGTTTTGCACATGCTTTTCCATGGTAGGTCCTCTGGATTCTAGAACAATGGTGTATGGATATAAATAAACTATTAGATCTGCTAATATGTAGTTTTAAACTTAAGCAAAGAAAGGTTAAGTGTTATGAGTACTTCACAGACAAATTAACTGCAAAGCAAGTTTATAATTTACAAATGAATGCATACTGTTCACTTTTTAAAAACTAAAAAAAATAATAATTTCATTGTATAATTCATGTATAAAAATTTTTGGAAAATACTTTTTTGAAACATAAGTCACCTTGAGAATATTTTTCTTGTATATATCTTTGAGTCATGAATATAGCCAAGTGTATGACATAGTAGGTCTGTAACATTCTATACAATGAATGAAATTCATTGTGATGTTGTACTTCAGAAATAGAAAGATAGGGGGCGCCTGGGTGGCACAGCGGTTAAGCATCTGCCTTCGGCCCAGGGCGTGATACCAGCGTTACCGGATCGAGCCCCACGTCAGGCTCCTGCACTATGAGCCTGCTTCTTCCTCTCCCACTCCCCCTGCTTGTGTTCCCTCTCTCGCTGGCTGTCTCTATCTCTGTCGAATAAATAAATAAAATCTTAAAAAAAAAAAAAAAAAGAAAGATAGCTATTTACTCTCAAATCAGATTACCTACTTTATACTTTTAATTTGATCCTCTTTATCATAAAATAGAGAATCTTAAGTGAGAGTTAATATAAGAAATAAAATCATCCGAACAGAACAAATCCTTTGATTTTTGTGTTTTTGCCACAGTCTTAGTATAGTACTTTAAACACAGTTGCAATCAAATTGTACATACAATTTTATGTTCTGCTTAATCTCCATATTCTATGCCACAGCAGGTCTCTTTTGTTGCAGTTATTTCTCTATAGTTTACATCAACATAATACAATGCCACACTCTCCCCTGTGCATTGTTCTGCCCACACCACTTACTGTCAAATACGTTTAATTTTCTCAACTGTAAACAACTCTGCATCTGTGTCGTCCATTTCTATCACTTAATTAGACCCTGCAGCAACAATGTATACTGTTCAACACACAGTTTTAATGTTGAAAGTTGATCAAAATCCAACTTAGAATATAATTTTGCAACTATATGCTGGCTCTTGCATTCATAAAGAACGCTGTCCTTATTTATCAATGTATATGTAAGGGGTCACAAATCCAAATGTCCTCAGGATCCAGGCAATAAAGTCAACTAGTGAAATACTTAGGCTGAAAAAGGGCCACTCTTCCCACCCCATTAATAATCGGTAAGTTCAAAAAATATGAGTTTGTGCAAACCGTGACTCAGAATGCAGGCCCTAACTAAATGGCACATCTGCTATTTAGCTTTGGTTAATTTTTCACATATGGTCCTGCTGCTCCACTGAAGCCAGATTTCTGCATTTTTAAATTTTTTTTAATGCGGTGCAAAATCTTAAGTTCTATGTGAATTCTCCAAATTGTTAAACATTGGCAAAGATTTGTTAAAGGCCCTACATCGGAGACCAAATAAAATATGTCCAGTTTTTGAGAGCTCTGAAATAGCAACATGGGCTTATTGTAATGCTGTGTATGCGTCTTAATAACACGCTGGTTTTAGTACTAAACTTAATAAAACTGCAAAATCGATTGTGAATAATCTGGTCATTTTTTCTTATTTTACATATAGATAGGGAAATCCAAAATCGCTGGCTGATTTACCTCAAGGTGATAGCTGTCATTAATACCAAGAACACTCGAATCTCTCTCCCTCTCTCTGATTAAAATATTAAGCAATTTCAAAGGATAAACAAACAAACAAAACCCCAACTTTCTGTAGTATATTAGTAGCCATAATTTAATAAAGTGAAACTTAGATTCCATATAATTTTATCCCTAATCACATGGAACTTCAAATTAATCAATATTTTAGGAAAATAATAAGACAAAATGAAACAAATAATATTAGGTTTCATAAAACAACTTTTTATTGTGTTAATAGTTTATTATAGAGGTGACATAAACATTCACATATATAACATTGATCTATTAATATAATTAAAACTAATATTTAGAATCATGAACTGAGAAGGCTCTAAAAAGACAAAAGTTTAGTTATAAAGTCTGTCACTATTTGACAAAGGACAAATCATTTACTTTGGTTAATCTAAAATTTCTTCATCTATAGAAAAGTCCTAAAAACCCAAACCATAATCTTTTTAGCCAAATAGGAAATCCATGGGCTCTTAAAATAAATAATCCAAAGGCATCACTAGCTCTTGGTAAGTCTAGGGACTCCAAAAATGCCATCAAGATTCAACTCTGCTTCTCTTATCTCTCTGTGTGGCTTTTCTTTTTGGTTCTGTGAGCAGGCAATGTCATGCTCCATTGTGACCCCATGGCTGAGAGTTGCTTCTAAGTTCATACCACATAAAACCCAAGAGTACATTTTTTTTTTAATTTGAACAAAAGTCTTAGAATAGTTCTGTTCATGGCTTTAGTCTGTTTCCAACCTCCCACCAATCTGCGTGGGAATATGATCTCACCAATCCAACCTCCCAGCAATCTGCGTGGGAATATGATCTCACCAATCTGCGTGGGAATGGATGGCCTGGCCATCCATTGAATATGATGTGGTCAACAACACCTGAACCATCGGGCTGAGCCTTTGGAAGCAGTAGTTCACAAGCAAAGTACAGCGATTTCCTAAGAGGAGTTGGGTACAAGGTAGGGAAGTTAATGTATAATCACTTTGACACTGCATGTTTTTGGAAAGTATTACATATATATATATATATATATATATATATATATATATATATATATGTAATGTTATATGACAGTATGAAGAAAATAGCTATTCCTCTTTAAATCATAGATACTTTTGAGTGTGAGATTACCATATATAATTACCAAAAGCAAGAACAGATGAATGTGTGTGTATCTATATATAAGGAACATAAAAAATAGCACAAGGAAATATATTCAGCATTTGCTTAATAGCAACTACAGTGAAAATATTTTTGTCATTCCTTTTAAACTAAAGCTTATGTTTCAATCAATCCTGGTGGACAGAAGGGTATGTATGACAAGAAACAATTTTTTACAACCAAGCTGATGTCAGTATCGACAAAGAAAAGCTGTTACTATACAACATTTCTATTACATAAAAAAGTGACACATCCAATAAATATCTACATGATATGTTTCTTTTGTATTGTATCTACTCAGTTTGAGTAGATTGTCTAAATTTTTAATTTAGATAACTCTAATAGATATTTAAATTTGTCTAGGTGTTTTGTTATGTAGGCGCTTAGATAAAACTTAGAATTTTAATGAAATCTCAAGGTCTTTCTTATCTAACACATCTGAGCTGTTTCTCCAGATGTACTGGCCTTCATTTAGACATCTCCTAACTTGCATTTATTTATTTATTTATTTCGTCATTCATTCATTCATTCATTCATTCATTCATTCATTCATTCGATGGGGTAAGGCGTATTTCATCAAGAGAAAAAACAAAAGCAAAAATTTCCAAGGGCCTAATTTGTCCAAAGAAGTTGTGGCTGTCCCCAAATAAAACACTAAGGGGAGCACAGGTGCCTGCATGCCCCTAAGTGAATTAGATACAGGCACACATGCTCTGCCACTATGAGGAAACCTCAGGTGCACAGCGCTGCATAAGCAGGGGCCCCAGCTATGGGGTGGGGCTCACTCTGAAGCTACAACCCAGTGAGGTCAGGCAAGACGGTGCAGAAGGAGGACCACTGAGCTGGCTCACGGGTCAGACCCTAGCTGGTGAGCGGGGCCAGCTCAGGGCATGAGGGCAGGGAAGCCTGTGCTGCTTCTGGTAGAAGCACTCTTTCTCCGAGGGGCACAACACTACAGGGGGGTCTCTTCATTGAAGTAGGTCTCCAGGAGGGTGGCTCCATTTATCGGCTGCAATGGTTAGGTTTTGGCACTGCCAGGCACTTGGAGGCTATCCAGGGTATCCATTCTACCTGCCCAGGTAGCTGAGGGTGGTGGCCAGCTGCTGGGCCACTGCCCCCTTCCAGGCCCATCCCTGGCCTCAGCCACACGTCCAGAGGCCCATGCTCCACATACTGTGTCTCCAGGAAGTTCTCAGAGCTGTGCCTGCAAATGCAATGCACAAAGGGCAGGTCCGTGCGGAAGACTTCGTTCATAAGGCTGGATATCTTGCAGAAGGCCAAGGCAATGTCCTGGTGACTACCATGAGTACCAATTGGAGGTCCTGCTCATGGCCCCCACTGGGTGTTGGGGGGGTCCCCACCAGCTGCTCTTCCCTGCTTGGGGCCTCTGCCTCCCACTCATAAGATGCCCTCATACACATGGTTCCTCATGCTTTGGCCCACGTGGGACAGCTGGGTGATGTCATCCTGGCAGACCCAGTGGAAGCTGAGCTGGCTGAGGTTGGGTGGTCTAGTGCCAGCCTGAGGCCCCCACGTGATGATGAGGGTGGAGCTCTTTCCTGGCCATGGCAGGCAGCAGCAGTGCAGGAAGAAACAGTTGTCATCAGCCTACAGCAAGTAACCCTGCAGGGTGGCTCGCAGCTTCTGCATGCTGGGGAAGCACTGGTCCCAGCCCTCCAGACTGGAGCACCCAGGCTGCAGCTCAATGGGAAATTTACACAGGTGCGAGTGCTGTGTACTGTTTGCCTGGTCACAAGGGGCCACTGTAAGGGTGAGGTGGCTGAGGTGGATGGTGCTCCAGTGGATGAAGTAGAGGCCATCCTTGGGCTGTAGCTTGGCCAGCATGAAAGGCTTCAGCAGGTCCATGGATACCATCTTGGATGCTCATCACCAGCTGTTGAGGAGCCACCCACACACAGGTAGTGGCTCTAGTCGGCTGTCAGGCAGAAATAACTGTCCACTGCAATACCAAGGACAGGGCCACAGCCCAGGAAGGCAGGGTCAGCTCCAGGCACTTGTCCTGACAGTGGTTGCTGATGTGGCTTTCTTTCACCACATGGGTGATATCCTAGAAGTCATAGGAGTAGGCCCATGGTGCTTCTGGAGCCCTGTCCGCTGGCTGGTAACCCACCTCTTGGGTCTCGTTTTTCTTCCCAGATGGGCCGGCATGGTGATTCCTGCTGCTGCCATTGCCATTGGGACCCTCTGCCTGTACGGCTGCCACTGGATGCTACCAGTACCTGTCACTAGCACCTCATGTGCGGGGGATCCAGTGTCAAACTCAGGCCATCTCTGGAGGGGCCCGTCCCCTATCCTGGATATACCAGGGCTCCCCCAACAACCTGGCGTAGAAGCTCCAGGTGGCACACATACGCAGGGTGCCACCTGCTCCAGTGCAGCCAGATACATGACCTCCAGTGCGGCCAGATACATGACCGTGATGACCTGCTGGGAGACAAGGCCTGGCTGGAAGGCCCACACAAACCTGTAGGAGATGCTCCATAGGCACAGTGGCGTCAACACATCATGCGGCCAGATCTGCAGACTGAAGCAGTGTGGGATGCAGTTGTTGAAGCTGATCTTCTTGGCCACCTTCTCCAGGGGGCCACCATCGCAGAGAGCGTGGTGGCAGAGATGCATAAAGACCATGCCCAGACTCTTGTTCTTAAGATGGTGGCTCTCCTCCTCAAGCAATAGCTCCCACAGGGATGCCAACATCATTCATAAACTCATGCTTGCCCTGCTCAAAAAGGTACTCAAAGGAGGTTGGGTTCAGGAGTGGCACCCCTGCTCTGCTTATTCTGAAGAAGACTTGGCCTCTGTGGGCCCACAGCCATACATGATGGGTCCTGAGGATTCATGCTATGCCAGTTCCAGAAATAAAACCTCATGCGGAAGTGCATTGTCAGGCTCACATCTCCCAGAACTCTAAGATGTGGTTCGCAGGCAGCCAGACCTGGGCTTGGGCATCGAAGAGAGCAGAGATTGGAGCATCGTGGAGTGATGCCGACTTTGTGTGCGATGTGGATCCAGACCTCCTCTGAGGTTAATGTGGCCTCCTTGAAGGTGACCCAGAGGTCCCCTCGCCAGGGCCAGGTCAGTGCAGAAGGACTTCAGGCCTCCCCTGGTGGCCATGCACTGACCTCCATTCCCCTAGGGCCTTATGTCCTTGGTGGTGGCACCCCAGTGGCACAGAGGCATCCTCTTGACAGCTGGCTTGGTTTCTCACAATCACCAGGCAGATAGGTGTGGCCAGACACACCAGGGGGTGAATCTTGGTCCTTCCAGTGTCAGCTCAGGCAAGTCACTTAGCCACAATGGGCCTCAAGTTCCCCACTGGAAAATGGAGATGCTGAGAGCATTGCCATGAAAAGGTTGTGACATCTCTATGCGGTTTGCATGTTACACATTCAGCACATCACCTTTCCCTGGGACTCAGGCTCCAACCCCAGACCCTGCCCCACAGCCACTGGCAGCCACCACCCTCCCGACTTGCTTTTAATAACTTGATGGTGAATAAAGAGAAATACATAATCAACACTTGCAAATAATGATCAAAATTTAAAACCTGTTAATGTAATAATATTATTAGTTTGTAAGGTGTTACAATTCATATAATGCTCTCAGTTAAATAATTCACCAATATTTTAAAGAGAATAGATGAAAGTTTGGTAATCAGGTTCTTTTGTGCATAGAACACATTTAATTAGCATTAGTTGCATTTGTTAACAATTGCATTCTCTCTTTCTCTTTGTGTGTATATATATATATATATTTAAGTAATACATGTATTGGGGGTCCATACTGATACTTGTGTAAAAATCACATTTTTGCGACTTTATGAAAAATATCAATATCTACATATATAGTATGTGATTTTATAATTATCACAAATGATTTAAGTGGAAATAAAATTATAAAGTACAAAATCATCTGTGAAATTTATTACTTCTTGGATAAATTATTATGATTAATCATGATTTTTTCTTAACTTCAGCTGTCCTTATTCTAATACATTATATGGAAATTAACATAAAATTTCATGAAAATCTGTACTAATATTCATTATTATTCTTGGTACTTTTTTCTAGTTTTGTGGTCTCTTGAACTGATGGTTAGAATTTAAAATATTCCATGAGATATTATTCTAAGTTCCTTAATGTTTTTCTTTCTCTATTTTACACATTTTTATTGAAAAAAAATGCTATGTGATACATATAATTCTGTTCTATAGAATTTCTCCCGGTATACTGAATAAGACCCATGCCTGATAAGCACATACCTAATTTTTATATTCTCAGCATTTTCTTCTGTCATGTCCTTGAATTTTTAGGCAATGATAAATTATGTAGAACTCAGATGAAGTCCATCACATTCATTTAGTAATAATCTATCACAGAGCTCAAGTAACAAGAAACATGCAGAAATAATTCTGATTATGAATGTCAATTTATAAGGCTTTGCTTTGTAAACACGGAAAGATAATTTAATTTCTACCTCTCCCAATGTTATCTGAAAGTTATAGCCCAATCAGTTTATTATTCTGGTAGTAGTATGTAGAAACATAGATTTTACATATTTGGTATCTTATGTATATAACTAATATAATATACCCATAACTGCATATTTTATATCTCTGTGTGTATGTGTATATCTAATAGATTTTCAAAATAAAAGAAAATTATGCTATCATGTCCTAAATCTATAGGAAGAGGTGATTTGTTTTGCCACCAATCAACGAACAAAAGCGTAAAGAAATATCATAGAACAGATTGGAAGAAACTTTGGGTTTTACTTTTCATAATTACAGCCATTATTGAAAGTCTTAATATTTAATATTAGTTTTTAAAAGGATATTTTAATGGTGTTATAAATCTAATTTTAGTAGTAGTCTATTATAGACTGATTATGGTCCCCACACCCTCACCAAATTCATATGTTGAAGCCCTATCCCCAGTGCGGCTGTATTTGGAGATGGGATACCTTAGAGTAACTAAGGTTAACTTAGATCTTAAAGGCAGGGCCCTGATCTGATGGGTTAGTCTCTTTATAAGATGGCACACCAGAGAGCTGGTTCTTCTCAGACCTTCCACTATCCCATCCACACAGGCACTGCGGAAGGGTCATGTAAGGACAGAACTGGAACTATGAGCCAAGAAGAGAGTCCTCACCAAGAACTAAACTGACTGGACTTGTAGCCTCCAGAACTGTGAGAAAATTAATTTGGTTCTTAAGCCACTCAGTCTGTGGCATGTTGTTATGGCAGCCTGAGCAGACTAATCTATTCTTTTAAGTCATTACATTCTAGCCATGTTTTTGTTAGTATAAGTGATAAATTTAGAGTTTATTATATGTAAACTAGTCAAGATATAATGAGACCTTGCTAAAATAGTTCAATGAAAAGCAGAGAGAGGGGCAGATATGTTAAGAACATAGAAAGCTATGCAAGTTGACACTGGATTTGAAAGGGAAGGCAAAAAAGGAGATTAGCATGGCTGTCAGAAGGCTTGTGGTAAGAAATAGGATAAGACCCACTACCAAAACAAAACTAAACAAGACAGTAGAGGAGGATTATAAGAAAATATTATATATTTGGTTTTGTAAGTGTTCAAGGTTTCTAGATTAGTCTTTCTGGACCCTATTTAAGGCTAACCCCCTTCCCCATGTACAGGATCCATTTTTTGTTACTTGTTCAAAAACGTGATGTCAGAGACTTGCTATTTCAGCCACAGTCAAACAGCTGGTACCAGAAGAGTCCTCCTACTATAAACCACTATAACCAAGACAAAATATGAGAAATAACTATTTTCAGACATAAGGGGGAAAAAAAGAAGAAGAAGCAAGACTGTGATCCCTGCTGGAGGAGAACAAAATGAAGACTCCTGCATCATCTCTGTTTTCTGCTTAGAGGCATTTTTGGAGCTGGAGCACGGTAAAGAGGAATTCCGAAGTCAGAGAATGGAAATAAGGTGAACTTTGTGTAATCCAAGGTAACAGAGGAAAGGCAGCTGAGAAAGACTTGCAGGAATTTTTTAAAAAGTTCCAGTCAGCCTTTGCCACAACACAAAACTGTGCATGCAGAGATTAAGACTTCACAAAACTAGGCGAGGGATCGATTATTGGGTAACTCTCACAACCAGCAGAGCTCATGTAAGGCTAAGAAATATTTGAGTTCTACCCAGTCAGAATTAAGAAACACTTAGGAACACCATAGGTATTCAGTAGAGACCCCTGAAGTATCCTCGGTTAGGAGTACACCATTCTGGTCTTGAAGTAAAGGCAATATACCTGTCATAACAGTCTGTAAACACGAGCGTCAAAAATATGTGATGTCTGCAAATAAATGCATGATGGAATAAAACGCAACATTCTATTAAAGAAGACTACAAAATCTAGACATAAAAAATGTAGTATTCATTAGGTTCCACAGACGATCAGAATTACCAAAGTTTTAAAAATAATATTTGACTTATAACCAGGAGATAGACCAGATGATAGAAAAAGGTCCAGAAATGACAAATATGGTCCAATTAGCATATAAAAAGAATATTAAAATGTGATCAGGTTTTAATTTTTTTAAATATAAAAACTAAAAATATAATAATTCAATTAGGAAATAGAAACTATGAATAAATGAAATTCCCAGTTAATAATTTAATTTATTTAATAATTTAAAAGTTCACTGAAGTTTCTTGAGAGCAGATAGACGCCCTGAAGAAAACTTTAAACACAATAGATTAAACAGTAAATAACTAAAAATACTAACGATCGATAAACTTGAAAGCAGAGAGTGACCATCCAAACTGATATACAGAAAGAAAAAAAGTTGAAACTGAAAAAAAAAATACAGAACTTATATAACCTGTGGAACAAAAATATGGTGATTATTAATTTTTAGTTGAAATCTCAGACAAAGAAGGGAGAGTATTAGGACTGTAAAATAGTATAAAACTTCGGAAATTTGGCCATTTCTTATAAAACTAAACATGCACTTACCCTATGATTTACCATTTTCATTTCTGGTTATTAATTCAAGATAAATGAAAACAGAGAACACAAATAGGTTTTTAAGTAGTGTTCATAGCAGCTTTATTAATAGTCCCAAGCCAGAAATCACCTATATTTTCATCAGCTGGAGACAAATACTACTCATGGTATATTCATTAAATGTAATCATCCTTACCTGGTATATGGTAACAATCTCCTAATTATTTCCCCTGATTCCACTCTTTCCTTATATAATATATTCCTTATACGAGCCAGAGTAAAATTTCCAAATATAAATAAAATATGTCAATTCCCCAATGAAAACTTTCCATTTTATTTTTACTTTCCATCACACTAAAAATAGTACTGAAATTCTATAGTAATAATATCATGGTTATAATTGACCTGGCACTGGACTCATCATTCTGAATGTGTCTCCTAACTCAGAACTTGTTATTGATAGGCATTGAAATGGAAACTAAGACACCAAATACATTTTCTATATAAGTACTAAAGCAAAGTAAATGTAAAGTAAAAAAGTAAAAAAAGTAAAAAAGTAAAAAAAAGTTAAAAAAAGCAAAAAAAATCTAGGTTATTAACGTTTTATGTTCACAAGGTGCTGTTTACTTACCTGAGTCATTAGTTGTATTCATTTTGGAAATTTTTTAATGTAAATTTGAAAGATAATTCCAAATTTGATGAACTATTTTAATTGAATACAACTCCACTAGTTTTTTATAGCTGCTAGAACAAATTATCCATATCTGGTAGATTTAAACAACAGAAATTTACATTCAAAGTTATCGGGGCCAGAAGTTCAACATTAATTTCTCTTCTCCAAAATTAAGGTCTAGACACTCCTTAAAGAGGCACTAGAAGAGAACTTGTTCCTTTCCTCTTCCCAATTCTGGTAGCTGCCTGATTTGCCTGTGGCCATATCATTCCAATCTTCAAGGCTGTGATCTTCAAACCTCACTCACTCTGTCTTCACATAGCCTCCTCCTCTGTGTTTTCCAGATCTCTAACTGCCTCTCTTTTCTAAGGATGCATGTCATTGCATTTAGGGACATCTCCCCATATCAAGATCCTTAGCTTAATCATATTTGTAAAAGCTTTTTTACAAATAAAATAACATTCACAGGTACCAGAGATTAGTCTATGAATATCTTGGGGGGGGGGGATATTTTTCAGCTTACCACAATAGCTAAGAGCTAATTTATCAAATATCTGAGTGTTGACATATGTAAATATCTTTAGTCTGTACAGTGAAACATTCAGTTTTTTCTTTTACTACCCCAATAAACTCAAGTAGTATCCTGCAAATTATTCAAATTATTTGCCAAAAGTATTTCTAATTATTGCCAAAAATGATAAATGTATTTTACCAAAGCTTAGCACATATCTGGGATTCTGCTGAGTGGTCCACCAAGTGCTTTTTCCGTCTTTGTCATACACTGTACTTAGTTATTTAGGACTATGTTGTGGCAGGAAACAGATGAAGAACAACAACAAAAAAATAAAATAAGAATTTAGAAGGTCATGGGACAAATAAAACAATTATTATGAAGATGTGTTATGTATAAAGCGGTACGCAGATGCTATTTAGTATTACGTTTATCCCAAAATAGTCATGTTGGACTTGTGACTCAATCCATCTAAATATAAGTCTTTGCAGTACATTGTTACATCACAAACTCCTCTAAAATGTAGTGGCTTACAACATTTATTTCCTCACAACTCTGTGGGTCAGCAATTTGGCCTGGGTGCTGCTGGTTTGTTCTTTAAATGGTTTCCTGGGTCACTCATGAGACTGCAATTATCAGAAGACTCAACTGGAGCTAGGTGGTTATGATAGTCTTTCTTATAATACCGGTGATTTTGCTACTGGCCACGTTTTTAGGGAATCAACTGAAGCATCTTTATATGGTGATCAGATTCAAAAAGGAACAACAACAAAAAAAGGGCATATCCCAATTTCCAAGAGTTTTTCAAGTCCCAGCTTGCCTTACATTTTTAAACTTCCAAATAGTGACATTATGTAACATGATGAGGCCCCCAGGACGTGGTTCTAGGGAGGCATATGTCATTGGGTGTCATTATTCTCCAGATTCATCTATTATAAAAATTTCATGCAGAGTCAGTACAAGTGCTTTTTATTACATATCAGGGATCCAGGACAATCCTTTCTTATTATTACAGAAAAAAAATTCAGCTCTTCACAATACCCAGAATACTGGTGTTTGCAACTCCGTAACTAAAACTTTATTACTTCGTCTTACGCTAAACAGGTGCTTTTATTTACCTTTTTAAAAAAGATTTTATTTACTTATTTAGAGAGAGAGGGTATATGTGAGCAGGGGGGCGAGGGGAAGAGGGAGAGAGAAAATCCCAAGCAGACTCTCTGCTGAGTGTGGAGCCTGACATGGGGCTCCATCTCAAGACCCCAAGATCATGACCTGAGCTGAAATTAAGAGCAGAT
Source organism: Ursus americanus (assembly GCF_024610735.1). Lineage (NCBI taxonomy): Eukaryota > Metazoa > Chordata > Mammalia > Carnivora > Ursidae > Ursus > Ursus americanus. The sequence goes on along the minus strand of NC_142141.1, from coordinate 48,173,643 downwards.
GCTTAACTGAGGCACTCAGGCATCCCTCTATCTACCTTTTTAAGATTCAAAATGTCACTGAACAAAATAACTATATTTTGGGTTGAAAATATTACCACTAAAAACAAGTTTCTTGGACAATTTTGTTGACACATAAGGAAAGGGAAACTGATGGATGTTGGGAAGAATTGAGATGCTATCAGATATCATGCTCTCTTCATAGGCTACCCAAGTAATTTCCTGTTCAGATATTCTTGTCAAAATCCATTGCTTTGTTTACTATTTTTCCAGTCTTTTAAAGTTTGGATCTATGCACAAAGGCAGCAATCAGACAGTTGGTTGTCCTCCTAAAATTTACTTTCTTTTTCATTAATGGATAGAATATGAAATTATACTATTTATAACTTGTTCTGAACAAAAAGGTCACCAAAATCTATATGTAAGAAGCAAAACCAGAAAAAAGTTCAGGGTTGAATAATTAAATGAAAGTAGAACCCATTAATTATGCAACTATATAATTCATAAATAATGATTGTGTTGCATGATGTTTACAATTTATCTTTTATGGATTCTAAGGAGATGTACTATGCATAGAGGTAAATACACAACTGGTCAATTCATCATAAGAATAAAGTATAGACACAGAATCTCCCTTTTTGAAGGCTACAAACTTAGAATGCCAGTTTTATATATTTATTTGATATATGATATGTGTGCGTGTATGTGTGTGTGTGTGTGTGTGTGTGTGTGTGTGTGTGTGTGTATCAGGGAATGTGAACATTTTGATAACTTTATCTCTCCAACATTTAGTGTAGTGTGTAGTCAGAGTAGATTATTTGTAAATATTTGTTGTATGGATAAATGCATTTTGAGTAATAACAAAAATAAAGATGCCAGCTAATTTGATAAAATTTTGAAAAAGCATAAAAATAAAATAATTAAATTGAAATATTACATTGCTGTAGATTTTTTTGAAAATGAACTTGACATCCGGTTAGAAAAGTGAGCTCACATTTTATAAAACTTTGAAAACAATTTGCTGATGCAGACTGTAATAATTTATTATGAATCCCAGAACAAAATTATTTTTAAATAGTCTAGTGACATTTATTAAGTAATCATAATAATGGCCACACCCTGACAGCTTGGAAAAGAAAGAGGGTTACATTAAACATGTTTAAATGGCTCATTTTTCACTTTGTGGTAATTTAGAGAAAGAACAATTGGATATATATTAATTATGATGGGGGGGATGAGTACTTCTAAAAACTACAGAAATTTTTTTTCAAAATTCTTTGTAATATATAATCTGCCCTTGTCATATAATCTGCCCTTGTCATATAATCTGCCCTTGTCATATAAAAAATATGTAAGTATAAATCTCTCCCATGTAGTTTTGTTACTAAATGGTGTAAATTAGATCCACAATTAATAATATTTCTTGAAAGAATGAATAAATAATAATGAAGGCACTCAAGAGAATATAAACATGTATTATTATTGCATAGAGTAGATTGAAATTCTTGACAACTTGGTAATAGTCAAAAGAAAACTAAAGATAAATAAGTCAGTTTGTAAAAGAACAAGAATTATAAAAATTACATTGACCTGAAAATTATACTCTTTGGAACTCATCCCTCAAATTCCAGAACACTTCTAGGTCACAAATATTATGCATTTGTGCAAGGCACTGTAGTACTGCATTCCTGAAAATTGTGTAATTGTCTCACTAAGATATGAGACAAGGGAAGAAGAATGGGTGAAAATATGTGGAACAAACAGAATTAATAGTCACTCCACAAAGTTGGAAGCTTGGATTTCTGCAGAGATATACATAAGAGGAGGAGTGCTGTGTGGTGGTGATTGGAAATGAACTTAGCAGACAATTTTATTTATTTATTTTTTGAGGTTGTCAAGCCTTTTATTTAGTTTCTTTTTTTTTTAATGATTTTTTATTATATTATGTTAGTCACCATACAGTACATCCCCGGTGTCCGATGTAAGGCTCGATGATTCATTAGTTGTGTATAACACCCAGTGCACCATGCAATACGTGCCCTCCTTACTACCCATCACCAGTCTATCCCATTCCCCCACCCCCCTCCCCTCTGAGGCCCTCAGTTTGTTTCTCATAGTCCATAGTCTCTCATGTTTCATTCCCCCTTCTGATTACACCCCCTTTCTTTATCCCTTTCTTCCCTACCGATCATCCTAGTTCTTATGTTCCATAGATGAGAGAAATCATATGATAATTTTAAAACAACTTCCATACGGAATGGAAAATGAAATAGGCTGGAGATAAGAAAAGGATTATCAAGCTTAGGAATGTCAAGAGGAGACAGAGGAATGATATGGTAGGAGCTTAACCATTGAAGTCAGTCTGACAAATGTCCGTATCAGAGTTTTGAAAAGTATTAGCTTTGAGACCATGGGAAATTATATAACTTCTCAGACCCTCAGTGTTCACATTTGAAAAAAAAATAGAACTTCAAATGCTAAAACGAAAAATTTGATGAAAATGCATTTTCCTTCTGAGAGAACTACCAGGTGAAATATGACATCTTTGGGGCAATAAGAATTACTTTTCTAATGTACTGATTTTCTTTAAGATTAGAATTCTTTTAACAGATGGTCAACTTCAGAAATCAGGCATCTCTGATATTGAAAAAAACAGACGGGAGAGCATATGTATTTCTTTACATTTATGTAGAAATAGTTCTTTGCAAGGTAAACAATTGGGAGGTTTTATAACTATTGTTTTCATTGCAGCTGTTTTTACTTGGTTTTATTTTCTCCTCAGAATAGTCGCTAACAGTCAATGTGACTATAGGTATGTTATTTAATTAGGTTGAGAATTGTATTTGCATTATAAAATGGGAGGTAATAATTTCAGAGGGATTGTGTGGATGAAATGAAAGATATGAAGACATTTAGCTGTGACTGAAACACATTATGTTATCACTAAGTGTTTATTTAAATCTTCCTTTAGTGTATATACATATGAAAATAAGAATTAGACTAATCTCTGAATAGTTTTAATTGAAGAACTGCATGATTGTTTCTACAGAAGGTTTCCCTAAGTTTTGCAAATTACTCATATTACTCGAATATATACAAGGTAATATTTGTAAGAGAACAAATGATCTGAGCCAAAATGTAACATCCTTATAAGAACAGAAGATTTAAGCATAGCAGATATGCTTTCTGAATGTGACTTTACGTTATCAAGCTAGTTTACAGATGCCATAATGAACTAGAATTTTAAAGTAATGATCTCACATTCCTCTCCATTTTTGTGTCTACAGCTGGAACATTCGTATGCTGAGCACCTAAAGTATTTTTACCATCTTATTTTGCATATGACCTTTTCAGTCTTTCAAGAATTTAAGGGATGTTATAATAAATGCTTATTATAAACTATAATGAGGAAAGGCTGCACTTTTGCTCTGCTCATTCTTTGTGTCCATCAGCTTAATGACTTGTTTAAAAAAAAAAGACTATTCTCAGATTACCTTCCTAAATGGTAACTTGATAGCTATATTGTTGGAGTTGAACAAATATGTATACAGCAGTTATAAAACACCAAATCCTACCTTCATTTAATAATGTTGGATTTAAGAAATGATAGATACACCCCATTTGCAATATTTTGAGTGACATATATGTATGTAAGTGTACACACACACAAACATACTCACACATAAGCAATCACATTTAAAAATTCATATGGAAAATACAAGAATTAAATGTTTCATCTGTTTTTTCTTAAGGTCTCATCCATTAAATTTTATTCTAGTTTATTTCAATGAAGTGCAAATTTGGTTCCTTATATTAACTACATATTTTTATATGGAGAAAATTATAGCAACAATATATGAGAGTACATAACAACATGGGATGAAATTTTTTCATGCAACAAATTAAAAACATTCAAAAAATAGATTGGGAAACACTGAAGAGCATGGGGCAGGATGATTAAAAAAAAAAGCTATGACACTGGACAGATACTTATGAAGGTCTCACACTTGAGACACAATCTTATTAAAACATTGAGATTTAATCAGAAGATTATAGAATGTTCCCCTTCTTCAACACTTTCCACCACATATAAGGGTTCCTGTATAATGTTCTAAATATACTAGTTAAAGGTTAGATATTATCAGAGAGGATTAAACACACACACACACACACACACACAAAATGATATTTTTTTATATACATGGAAACTACTTTAAAACCATAAAGACTCTAAGAGGAAAAAAGTAAAGAAAGAGAGACAGATACCATGCTAATCAAAAGAAAGCTTCAGTAACTATATGAATATTGGACAAAGCTGACTTCAGAACAAAGAAATTAGCAGAGATAAAGAAGGGAGTTTACTGGGCATTGAAAAAAAGAGTTAAGTCTCCAAGAAAACCTATAATCGTAAATATATACATTAGGTAAAAACCGATAGAAATTAAAGGAAAAATAGAAAAAAAAATCTATTCTTTTTATAAGAGACTTCAACATATTTTTGTCAGTAAATGTTAGATAAAGCAGGAAGAAAATCAGTAAAGATATACACAAGCTAAACAGTGCTATTAATCAACATTATCTAATTGACATTTATGGAATACTCCATCCAGAGACAGTAGAATACACATCACTTCAAGGTGACATGGAACAGTCACCAACATAGACCTCATTCTGGCCTGTACACTTTAATAAATTTTTGAAAATGATACAAATGTTCTCAATTCACAATAGAATTAAAATAAATCATTAGTAGAAATATAACTGGAAAAATCTTCAGATATTTGGAAGTTAAGTAACACTTCTAAGTAGTACATGTATTAAAGAAGTTTTAAGATTAATTAAAAATATATTTTGGACTAAGTGAAAACAAAAATGTTGTTTATCAAAATTTAAGAGATGCAGTGAAAATAGTGTGCAGAGGAAATATATGACATGTAATGCATAATTAGAAAGGGGAAAGATCTAAAATAAACAAACTAAAGCTTTATCTTAGAGAACAACAGGAAAAAATAACTGAAGCTTAAAATAAATGAAAGAAAAGAATTAGTGAAATAGGTGAAGGGGATTAAGAGTACACATCGCGCTGCGTACTGAGTAATGCATAGAATTGTTGAATCACTATATTATACACCTGAAACCAATATAACACTGTATGTTAATCATATTGGAATTAAAATTAAAACAAAATTAGAACACAAATCAATGAAATTTAAAATAAGAAATAGACAAGTCAATAAAAATAAAGCCTGGTTCTTTGAAAAGATCAATAAAGTTGACAAAATTCTAACCAGACTAACCAGGGGAAAAAAAAAAGCGAGAAGACACAAACTGATAATATGAGAAATGAGAGGAGGGAATTCATCACTGCAGATATACAGGTATCAAAATGATAAAATGGAAACACCCCTTCCCATCCATGAGGGATATATTCTAAGAGTCTCAGTGGATGCCTGAAAGTGTAGATGGTACCAAACACTATAAAAACTATGGGGTTTTTTTTCCTATATATACATACTTAGAGTAAAGTTTAATTTATAAATTAAGCACAATAAGAGATTAACCACAACAGTAATTAAATTAAAACAATTATAACAATATGATGTAATAGAAATTATGTGAACATGGTCTCTCTCTCTCTCAAAACTGTGCTGTACTCACTTCTCCCTGTGATGATGTGAGATGATACAATGCCTATGTGATGAGATGCAGTAAGATGAATGATATAAACTTTGTGGCATCGTGTTAGGGGGCTATTGACCTGAGGATATATTTGGAAAAGGCTCATCTGTCTCTGGACTGCAGGTAACTGGACCTGGAAAGTGAAACTGCAGATAACAGGGAACTACTGTACTGTGAAAAACTCTATGCTGACAAATTTCATAATTTAGATATAATGGATCATTGAAAAAACAAACTACCCAAACTCACACAAGGAAAATAACCTGGATAACCCTCTACCTATTAAATTAATTAAACTCATAATTTCAACAACAACAACAACAAAAGTATCATGTCCAGATTATATCACTGGAGAATTCTACCAAAAAGCTAGGGAAAAAGTAATACCAATTATACCCAATCTTTTTCAGAATATACAAGAAGAAGTAATAATACCCTAATTCATTTTATGAGACCAACATTACCCCAATATCAAAACCAGAAATGGCTTAAAATAAGGAAAAATAGGGACCACTATAATTTATATATAATTGAATCTGATATGCTAACATTTGTTTAGGATTTTTGTATTTTTCTTCTATTTCAATGATGTTTCCAGTTTTGATATTAGGATGATGTATATATACCACAAGCAAGTATGATTCAATATTCAAGGCTGTTTCAACATCCAAAAATTAATCAATGTAATCCACCATATCAATAGGCTAACAAATAAAAATAATTTTATGTAGAAAATTTAATATAGAAAAACATTCACAAAATCCAACAGCCATTCATGATTTTTAAAATCTTGGCAAACAGAAATAAAAAGAACTTGATAAAAAAAAGTCTTTACAAATAATTATCTAACATTACATGATGGTGAGGGATTCTATACACCCCTAAGTTTGGAAACATGGGGAGGATATTTCCTATCACCATTGTTGTTCAACATCATAGTGACATTCTTAGCTAGTAAAATAAGAAAAAGAAATTTAAAAAATATATTGATTGGAAAGGAAGAAATAAAAATTCTTTTATTTGAATATGACATGTCTATGTATAAAATCCATATCCTCTGCAAAAAAACTCCTGAAATAATGAGCAAATATAGAAATATTACAGAATATAAGTTCGATTTAAATGAGTCCATTGCTTTCCTATATATTTGCAACAATGAGACTTTTAAATTTTAAAAAATACTATTTATAAAACACAAAAAATAAATATTTAGGTATAAACTAATTATGTATGAGAAATGTATGCAGAAAACTGCAAAAACATTGTGAAAAAATCAAAGAACATCTAAATTAAAGGAAAGTGTGTTTGTGGATTGGAAGACTCATTATCGTTAAATCTTAATTCTTCCATTTTCAACTACAGATTCTATGCAATATCTATCAAAATCCCAGCAAGCTAGTTTGTAGATATAAACAAATTGGCTCTAAAGTTCATATAAAAAGGAAAAAACCTAGAATAGTCAATATCGAAGAACAAAGTTGGAATACTCACACTCCAGATTTTAAGGCTTACACAGTGATAGTCATCAAATCGGCTTAATTTTGCAAGAGTGTACATAGAGATCAATGGAACTGAATAGAGAGTCCATAAACATAACCACACAAATATAACCATCCAACTTATGATAAAGGTGTAAAGACAAGTCAATAGAGCATAGATAGTCTTTTTAACAAGATGTGCTAGAACAACTGAAAGTCCATAAGCTAAAAAATAAAATACACCTAACACACACAATGTAGCATTTATGAAAATTAACTCAAAATGGATTATAGACCTAAAATTAAAATAAAATAATTAAACTTTTTAAAGAAAACATAGAAGAAAAGATAAGTGATCTTGGGTTTGGTGATGATGTTGAAATACAATGACAGAAGCATGACACATGAAAGAAAAAATTAATTACTTAGACTTTATTAAAATTAAAAGTGTCTGCTCTGTAAAAGACACTTTAAGAGAACTAAAAAGCAAGCCACAGACTGGGAGAAAATATTTGTAAATCATATATCTCATAAAGGATTTGTATCCAAAATATACAAAGATCGCTTAAAACCAAAGGATAAGGAAATAAATAAAAACAATGAAAAAATTGGACAAAAACCAAAAAACCTTGAATAAACACCCTAACAAAAAAGGCATATAGTTGACATGGCATATAAAGCTATAGAGATGCTAAACATACTTGTCATCAGGAAACATGAATTTTTAAAAAATGAGATACCATTGCATTGAATTGCTAAAATCGAAACTAATGCCAGTGTTGGTAAGAATGAATAGCTGTGAAGTTCTCATTCATTGCTGGGGGAAATGCAAATGACTCTTTGGAAAACACTCTGTCAATTTCTTTCAAAGGAAAATAGTTTTACCATCAATCCAACAATTGAACTCCTATTTACCCAAGTGATTTGAAAATGTATGTTCATAGAAACACCTGTACACAAATATTTATAGCAGCTTTATTCATAATTGCAAAAAACTTGAGGCGACCAAAATGTCCCTCGATAGGTAAATAGATAAACTGTGGTACATCCATACTATGGAATGATATTCAGAGATAAAAGGAAATGAGCTATTATTTATATATACCACACAAAGACATGGATGTGCCTTAATTTCATATTGCTAAGTGAAAGGCTACACACTGCATGATTACATTTATATGATAGCCTGGAAAAGGCAAAACTATAAAGACAGTATGCGTAGCAGGTAACAGTGGTTTCCAGGAGTCAGGGAGGGAGCTGTTAAGAATTTTGAAGCATAGGGGATTTTTTTTTTTTTTTTTTTTAGTTTGTGAAAGTATTTTATACGGGACTGTAATGGTGAATACAAAACACTGTGTATTTGCCAAAATCTATAGAACTTCACAACACAAAGAGTAAACGTTAATGTATGAACAATTTAAAAATATTTTTCAGAAGGTTAGAGGAAGATTGAATGAAGACGGTGACAGAAAAATCTGTTTAACAAATGGATAGAACAGTCTTTCTGAAGGGGATGGGGGTGAAAAGGCTGGGACCAAAGCCATTTTGGAAATGAGTAGGGTCTGCAAGACTGAAGGTAAAACAACTCTGATAATGTTTTGCATGAGAATTTGGGTTATCAATTCTGACATACTATACATATGTATTGGAATTGAACAATTAAGTAAATAAACAGCAAATGTTGGAAAATAGGTTTTTCAGTGCTGAAATAAGAAATTACACACAAGTGAGAGAGAAGGCTATATAAAATGATTATATATGTAATATATAAACATTATATATAATGGTTTATATAGAATGAACTGTTTTAACTTAATAAAGGTACAGCCAGGTATAGAGGTATCTATCTACCTACCTACCTATCTACCTATGCACACACACTGGTTGTTATAAACATGTATCCCCTTGTTCTGTCATCTGAGAAGACCTAGAAACACAAAAACCTCAGTAGCAAGGAGCTCAGTAGCAAGTAATATCCAGATCTTTGTCTGTAATATAATTTTCCAACAAAAGGAAGCAAGGTTTTCAGAGAAAAAGCAGATTGTAGATCTAGGGCTGGAAATATGCAAGATGAGCCTGAAGATTGTAGTGACAAAAAGTAAGAAAGTGCTCAAGACATACAAGCAAACACACCAAACAAAAACTAAGCAGTAATGAGGATATATAAATGGCACAGGCACAGACCGATATAGTTTTATATATAAAGAGGTATAGGATTATGAACCAAAGTATCAAATACAGCTATGCATTCCATATGTAAAATATGGAAATATTTTATGTAATATGTAAATATGTAAATGAAGGATAGACAAATCTCCCATGCAGAAAAACTCCAAATATTTTATGTTGATAATTTGCACTCAAAAGGTGGAGCATAACTTGACACTTCTTTAATTGTGGGTTGCATAGAGTGATCTTCTCCTAAGGAGTATGATATGGGATTTGGGAAAAATTAATGATTTACAGTGAAGAAATTGACAAAACACCTCGGACAGATGATTGAGGTTACATCAACAGTAATAAATCATTTCGATAGTGTGTTCCTTTGATATGATGTGATGAGAGTGGCACTTAACCTCTGTGATCTTCCTTTCAAAAACCCATACAACCAGTCCAATCTTGAGGGAAAAAAATCAGATGAATACCAATTGAGGGATATTCTACAAAATGCCTTACCAGTAATTCTTAAGATTATCAAGGTTATTGAAAACAAAAAAAAGTTTGAGAAACTATTGTAGCCATGAAAAACCTGAAGAAACCTGGTAACTACATGTAATGTGCTATCAAGTATGGGATCCTGGAGTGGAAAAGTACACTAGATAAAAATTTAAATATCTTAAAGTGTGGGCTTTAATGAAAACATGTAGATAATATCACTAATTACAATAAAGGTACTAAAGTAATATAAGATGTTATTAGCATGGCTGGGTGTGAAGTACATGGGAACTTTCTGTACTGCCTTAGTAATTTTAAAAGTTTATTTTTTAAAAAGTTTATTTCAATAGTAAAATAGTTATGTGATGAAAGAATCTATCAGGAAGAGGTTAACAGAACTAGAAATGAGATCATGAATATCCCAGAGGAAACAGATCAATACAACAAATGATTTTATATATGCAATTTATATAATATATAAAAATGATTATTAATATAATTATATATGACATATTATATATGTAGTTATACATATGTATTTATGTATATAGTATTATAACAGACATACTATGCTCTGAAAGAAGAAGATTCAGACTGGGGTCTGATGAATTTGAAGCCAATGGATGGACCGGTTGTATGTGTTCACAAAGTAACAAATATATGCAAGTAAAACTCTTTCATCTTGTTAAAAGAGAAAATGTATAAATACAGATTTTATTAAAGATTTGAATATTGAATTGAATATCAATATTGAATATATTGAAAACTATTTATACAAAGATAAGAATCATTATTATAATGAGATCTCCAAATATCAATGACATGAAAAAGACAGGAAAACAGATGGGAGAACTATGTGGGATTATTTATATAAACTGTGTGAGGGGTATATGAAGAATTAAAAGATTAAAGAAAAAATGGGTGAACTGAAGCATGAGAGACTATGGACTCTGAGAAATAACTGAGGGCTTCAGAGGGGAGGGGGGTGGGCAAATGGGATAGGCTGGTGATGGGTAGTAAGGAAGGCACGTATTGCATGGTGCACTGGGTGTTATACGCAACTAATGAATCATCGAACTTTACATCAAAAACCAGGGATGTACTGTATGGTGACTAACATAATATAATAAAAAATATTACTATAAAAAAAACTTAAAAAATGAAAACTTACCAAAAAATGGGTGAACTGAGAGGCGGAAACAGAAATTTGAAGATAAGATATGAAGGAGATATGAAGATAATGCAGAAAGCTGAAAGCAGGTATCACTGGGGTTTTTCAATTATGAGGTTACTAGTTACTTCAAGAGAGCATTGTAGAAAAAGAAACCAGATTTCAGGTTGTTAAATGGTCAGTTATAAGTGAGGAAGGTGAGAGAATGAAGTATACCGTACACCATGGGTAAAGGGTTGGAGTGTGCATGTGATAATAGTGTTAAGGTCCTGGCTCCACCATGTGTTAAATGTGTCTAAACAGTCAAGTTACTTTCCATACCTAATCTTAGTTTACACTCGTGTAAACTAAAGATAATAATAACTCATCAAGTTACTATGAGCATTAAATGTTTGTAGCATATATTTTGGTAGAGTATATATATATATGTTCAGTGATTAGGGGCACTTTCTGTTATTGCTCTCACACTTTTAAAAATGTTGACACAGCAGAGGAGGAGAAAAGGAGGACTGCTGATTTTCAGATAATTTTCAGTGACAACATATTGGGATTTTCAACCATGGCAAATACCATATCCACTGGACAATGAAGTGGGAGAGGCATAAGTAAACTGCATTTAGAAATTGGAAATTTAAGTGATAATAAGGGCTAAGGTATACAAAGGTGAAAAGAAGGGAAAAGAGACATAATTGGATTGAAAAATTTTGGAAAATTAAGGCTGTACACAGACCATTAATGTGGATGTTCAGAAAGAGGTGCACACTGATACAGCTTTAAATACACTGCTTCTTGGTAAGATAGATCAATATTTTCAACTGTATAATATTTTTACTGTGTCGTAGGATACTATTGTGTCTTAAAACCCTGGCTTTTGAGTAAGATGCTGATATGAGAATCAATGATGTTAAGGTTCTTTCTTCTTTAAAATAAGGAAGTACAATGATACGTTGTAATATGGCCCAGAATACCCAAGAGTTTGTGTTAATTACATTCATGAATGAAATATTACATATAACAATGTAAGAGTTGGAATAACAGTGGAAAGAACCCCAGAATAGAAGTCAAGGTTAGATTTACTTAAACTTCCCAACTGAAGAGCTTTGCCACCCATTAGATTACTATATCTTGGTTTTACACAAGTTATTTGGACACTCTTACCCTCTATTTCTTTAAAGTGCAAT